>NC_088284.1:71680379-71935379 GCF_036013445.1 Caloenas nicobarica | reverse complement strand
CAAAAAGGTACAGACATATAAATACTGGCGTGAGAAGTTTAATGCCTTTGTGGTGAGATATATAAACGCTTGTCACTACACCTCATCTGGCACCCCTTGACACTCGTCCCTTGGCACAATCTCCCTTCCTCGATTTCCACCAATTCTTCTGAGGACAGGCTTTCTCTGCTTGCCTACAGTTAGGGTGAAGTCAGATTATGATGAAGATTAATTGTAAGATTAATATTCTCATTCTCATTTTCTATAGGTTAAATTTTAGCCATATTAATATATTTGGGTTGGGTTTTTTTGGTGTGTTTGGTTTTTTGTTTGTTTGCTTGTTTGTTTGTTTTTGGAGTAGAGCTACTGACCAGCCTGCTGGTACAACAATGAAGAGCTATCCATTATAGCCCAGCTCAGACCGCTGGTACGCTTGCATCTAGCTGAATGCTCAGTGCAGTGGTGTTTTGCTCCAGCACCCTGCAGTCTGGAAAAATCACTATGTATCATGGAAAAAAATCCACAAACCTCCATTCCAAAAATTGCCTTTTTTTTTTTCAGCAGCTGTGCATCAACATCAATAACATTTCATGACAGTTTTTATTACAGAAATGAATGTGCAGTACCCTCTGCCACTGTTTTGTGTATTGCAGATCTGGCTGTAAACCAAGAGGTTGTTGAGGAGTACGAAAGGGATTTACATATTGCATTTTACTCATAGAAGCATAAGTTATCTCCACTTTTAAATTATAAATGTCTTCTAGCTGTATGCTCACAGACCATGTAAAATACTGATTCAGCAATAACTTTTAGTGCGGGAAGTAGCTGGGAATATCAAATTGGTATTTTATTCCCATTATTAATTCCTAGGTGAACACAGCTTTCCATGTACTTACCATATATATATGTTATTGTGTGAGGTAATGGGCATCAGAGCATTCTACATGCAGACCACAGCATCGGCCAATCAAATTTTGCCTGAGCAGGAGCATCCTCTGTTGTTTAGTAACTGCTTGAGAGTCTAAGGACATCAGTACATGCAGAAATCCATCATTAAATTGGGCACACTTATGTTCACATTGTTATCATGCATAGAATCCAGAGCCTTTTACCTTAGGAATTAAGTCTTTGTTTATAACAGCTTGCAATTTTAAGTACCTCGTATGAACAGTGATAGCAGAGACCAATTACTGAAAAAGCAGGGGAAGCAGCAGTATAGTCTAGATCTGGTAAATAAATCCCAAAATTAGCATTCTTCTTTAAAAAGCAACTGCAGAACTGTGACACAGAGCCGTGGGAACTGTTACAGAGAACAGCAGCAGAGACAGGTCAAGTGCTAGAGAAATGGTTAATGCAGTCCTTGCTACAGGTAACAGATCACAAAAATTTGAAGATCTGTGTTAAGTCTCTTCTCCTCCATTGCTGGGTGCACTACAACTTATCACAGATCTAAGAGAGGAGGAGCAAAGTTACCTTGGAAAAGGTTTAGTTAGTCTACATGAAAAAAGCATCAAAGAGATTGTGCTCTTCCCAAACTCAGTTTATTACATCATTATTATTTTAACTTTGTAATAAACCTTTATTTCCAGAAAGGGATGTGAATCAAAATTGTGTATTTTAGGCTTTGTCAAGGACTCTGGGAGAAGCATGTGACATGCCCCTAAAGAATTAACTGTGTAAGTGGCTAAAGAAACTTCTTATTTCTTCTCCAGTATAACTTTATTTCTAAATCCTAGCATGCTGGTTTTGAAAGCACATTTCAACCCTGAATGAAGCTGGGTCCACAGACTGCATTTCCTCATCCTTTCTATACTTGAATACATGAGGCTTCTGTTGATAAAGCTCATAACACAACATGTCAAGCCAGCTCAAGTAGCACTGAGAGACTTTTCTTTGAGTCCCTCACTCTTCTCAGCTGTTATTTCTCTCTTTCAAATACCTCTTCTATATGCCATAGCACTCCTGTCTGCACAGTGCTCATTTTGTTGCTGCTTTTACTTTGTGACTTCAAGGCAGGAGATAGCCTTCAGAAGCTGTCATTAGGAGAAACAAACCAACAACAAATCCTATCTTTCTCTGTGTGTGCTAAAAATATTTTAAGAATAGAAGAAGTTGAATCTCTTTCCATATACCACAAAGGAATAGAAAAGGCACATGAGGCTTCAGGGAAACCCTTGCAGTGCTTGCTTCCAAAAATACAGGTTGCCAGTGATTCTGTACAAAACATAATTTTTAAATGATCCTTTCAATTACAAAACATATTTAATACCGAAGGGAATCAATGAAAGTTGTTGTCAAGAGCGACTACAGATGACTAAGGCATGACTCAGGCTTTAGCAACATCAGACTAACAATCAACGGGTTATTTTAGTTATTTCACTTCAGGTAAGAGGGATGCATTTGGTCAGTGATGCCTGCTTCTGTCCTCCCACTGAATCTTCAAAACACCCTTTTGTGATTATTGAAAAATCTGCAGTTGACTGGATTACACTATGTTTCTTTTGCTCTGCACCCTTCTAGTAGCTTGTTTCTGTTCCTTGATTTCTGTTCACCTTCCGCTCCAAATCTATTAATCCCATTTTTTTTTATGTTCTCTTCTCAAAATCTGCCCTTCCTGATGTTGAATTTCTGCTCTACATATAGACATTTAGTCATGAATTTGCATAGACCATCTCTATTTTGAGATGCATCTTTTGCAGATTGCAGGATCTGCCCACACCTAAACTGCTCTGCATGATTAGACAGAACTTTACACAAAACGAAACTAGCAAATCATCCAAATATCCTTGCCTGCTCTTGACATAGTCAGCAATTGAGACTTTTGTATCCTTTAGTGATAGTCAATGCTGCTCCCCAGAGGAGTCATTAAATCTTGATGGTTCTGACTTTGAACACTTGATGTGATTAAAGGCCGTCAAAGAAAAATACATTTCCCTGACCTCCACCCTCACTTCCAGGAAAAGATGTATGAGGAGCGGCTAAAGTCACTTGGTTTGTTCATCCTGGAGAAGAGAAGACTAAAAGGAGACCTCATTGCGGTCTACAGCTTCCTTACAAGGGGAGGACGAGGGGCAGGTGCCGAACTCTTCGCTGTAGTGACCAACAGCAGAACCTAAGGGAATGGCAGGAAAATGTGCCGGGGAGGTTCATGTTGGACATTAGGAAAAGGTTTTTCACCCAGAGGTGCTGGAGCACTGGAACAGGCTCCCCAGGGAGGTGTCATAGCCCCAAGCCTGACAGTGTTCAAGAAGAGACTGGACAACACCCTCAGACACATGGTGTGAACTGTGGGGTTGTCCTGTGCAGGGACAGTAGTTGGACTCGATGATCCTTGTGGGTCCCTTCCAACTCAGGACATTCTATGATTCTATGAATCTATGTTTCTATTATTTTTACATAATCCTCGAGAGCTATTGTTATGTTCTTCTGCATACTGGCTGACAGACAGTAACCCTTCACTATTTCACTTAAATGATACACAATAGCAAGACTTTTAGCACTGTGCTATTATTCCATATTAAGAGACCCTATGGTTAGGATAAGTACTATGAAGACTACTCATCTTACACAGAGGGTACATATCTCTGGAAAACTGCTAAAAGTTATATCTATGGAGCTCTTCCTAAATATACCACCCAGTGGAATTCAAAATAAGATTATTTTTCCTTTCATTTTGAACTTATGAAATATTAAGGAAGTCATACAGTTGAAAGAGAAGTGTGTCCTTCAAAGGAAAAAAAAATAGTGCAGTCCTGTTATTTCTAAGTTTATGGGGCTGATATTTTTCTCTCCTTGGAGTTTTATAACAGTATGACTCAGTTAAATGGATTGAAAGCCAAGGGCTGTCACAGTTCTGGTACAAAAATAAAACACTACATTCATATACATTTGCAGAGGCAGACAAAGATATTTACTACTACAACTCTGTTTAAGCAAGTACTCAGCACAGGGACCTTAATGGTCAGTCTATAAGAAGGTTTAAATACAGAAAAAGCAATCATTACATAGTTTTGTTTTCAGACCTTCCTGTGTGTAAAAATATGGCAGCTGTATAATTTGAAAGTATCTCTTTCTCCTCTGCAAATTTAGTTCAGAAAAGCCATCCGACACATCCAACTACATTTTTCTTCAGCTGTCAGGAAAAACTGAGTTTGAGCAGTGACTGCCTACCTTGAACTATCTATCTATGCTCCTCTCCCTGGAATTGGCTGAAAATTTAAAAGAAATCTATAAGGTCAAAATAAATTACTTTTTAAGCATTACTGGTTTACTTTGCAGAAAAGTAAAGTATTAGTTACAATACCTTTAATCCATGTACTTGTGTCAAGATGTAATGACCTAGTTGCAGAATATATTTCCCAATTTAAGACCAAAAATATCTATAGCAGAAATGCTATGTAAAAGAACAATGGAAGATAATCTGTAATTCTGACTATTGAACTCTGACAGCTACAGATATATAAGAAGGTAGTTGACGAGTCAAAGCTGTAAGAGAGTGATTTTGGATTTTCTTTTTTTCAGAGTAAATGACTATGAAGTCTGAGCTAGTAGTTAGCAATGTCTTTTAATTGCATACATGTTGCTGGATGGTTTTCTTACATTTTATAATGCAGTCTGGGGTCCACAAACTCAGTGCAATGAAATGCAACCTTACATAGAGTAGAAGGCAAATATAAGACTCACTACTCAATAAACGAATCTGACAGCAATTTGCAAAAATCATTGCCCTTGACAGGTCCTACATGTAAACACATTTTAAGGAATCATATGTTCACACAGGATGAAATCCACATGCTATAGTGAAAACCTGATCTACATTATTGAAGCATTTGTACCCTCACATCCTTTTTATTCACATACTGAACAGACAACAGTATGGACACTAGCAAGTAATTACCTTTTACTGCTTAAAGAACTTTAAGAAACATTTTATTTTCATATATTGGCATTACATGTTACACTATCTTTGGGAACAAATATAGTGTCTTGCATGCATCAAAAAGCAAGATCTGAGTCAATTGTTTTGGTGAAGATAATGTTCATTTTAGAGAGATGAATCTATATATTTTCTCAATGTGATACCTGGTGGACTTAGAGGGACAAAAATCTCCAGAGCTGCTATTCAATAATTTTTATCAGTGGTGTGTGTGAACTATGTCAGAAAAATAATAGAGTCTGTTTGTTAATGGCTTTTCGTACAATTGTAAGGGTGAGATTTGGTGGGGATGAAGGAGCTTTGGAAAAAGGAAGTATGAAGGCCATCCAAAGGCTCCCGAGCAACACTCTCTTGAAAAGCAACAGAAGAAAACCCACCAGCTACTCCCTTTGGGGCTCTGTGTTGTTATGCATCAGTGTTTATCTTCACAGTGATTTACATTAAGATCACTTGAGGAAGACTGAAAACATGTCATTTACCACTAGTCTAATAACTCAGTAACTTTGCTATGGATACCTGCAGTTGTTGTTGGCATCTTAATATTAGGGGAATGAAAGTAATAGCAAGCCTGATTGAAGAGGGAAAGAATTAGGCAGTCATCTTCAGGGACATTTATTAACTTAGGATCAGAGAAAACAGGTGCCCAAACAGTTTGAAAGAGATCCAAAGTGCAGCCACTCTGGTTCCCATGAAGCAATCAAGTTGCAAAAGTATGGATCTCTCATCGCACCTTGATCTCAGGAAAACCTTGTGATAGCTGCGCACGTGCCTATGTAGACTTTATGGGCTTTTGTACCTGTCCAGGAGGAGTGAAGGACCTCTGGTGTTCATGAGACTCTTCCAGTAACTGCAGGATGAGAATGGCATTGGCAAGCTTTTCAGTGCAGCTAGAGTGCTGCTGAAACTACAGGCAGAAGGTTTAGTGCATTTTATGGTATTTTCCTGTAATAGTACTAAATCACATGCACCTTTCTGCTGCATTGATCTGTGAAGGAGGATTTCTGGGATTCTGTCTGTGACATGAATTTCCTATTACAAAGCTTTGCAGAGCTCTGAGAGGGAGTCTTTTTCATCTGTTCTATAACTCTCTTTTTCTCACCTTTAACTTTCTGATTTGAAATCAGACAGGAAGAATACAAACAAATTAAGTCCTTTAGTATCATGTATCAACACATGCAGTAGACTATGCTGAGGCATCCTTGATTTTCAGTGAGTTGTACTTCAATTCTGTAAAGCTTAAACCACATGAGCTTTAGACTTCGTTGTGGAAGTCTTGTAGAGCATGGAGCTATTTACTTTATAGAGTAAATGTTTGTGTTGACAGTATACAGAGAAAGAAATCTGTGTGTAATCATTTAGTACCTTTCCTTTTTTCATAAAAGGAAGGAAATTGAAAAATGATCTTAATAAAAATAATCATACAATCTGAAAACAGTCATAAATTAGTTCCCAAAACACAAACACATTTAAGCTGCAAATTACTTTTAAAGTCATCTAAAAGTAATTTGCTACTCAGATCTTAATAAAATGTAATTTTCACAACATTAAAGAGAGCAGCAGATGTTGTTTTTAATATTTATTGAAAAATAGTTGTGGTGGTGTAATGCAGTTCTCTCTGACTGACCTATTTTTCCTGTCTGCTTTGTCATGTTTCATTAAAATCTTTTATCACCAAATTGTTTTCCACAACAACTTGAAATCACAGTAGCTTCCAACAACAGAAGTGTCCAGATTATGATAAAGACCTGCACATGTCAAATGTAGCACTTAACAGAACTACAATAAAACAGAAGAAAGCAGAGCTAAAACACAGTGAATTTTCTTTTTTTTTTCTTAAATAAAACAAGGATTTTCCTTGAACATACTTTAAAAATAAAGCAAGCTATCCTAAACTAAAATCTAGCAGAATTTCTGTGCAATACTTTAGAATGTGCCAACGTGTGTTCAAATTTACTTTTGTTATTAGTGAGAGCTTTATCATTGAATTCAGTGGGGGCAAAGTTAGGCTGAAACTCTGCTGTTTTTCTTTTTTAAATCATATTTTAAATAGGCTTTATGGGTGTGCATCAGCTGCTTTTTTGCCATCTTCGTATGTTAAGATTATAAAATAAACCAAGCCAATGTAGCCTCCATAAATGTACTGACCTAATGGCTTTTAAGAAAGTGGAAACACAGGGGGATTCCAGTCTGCCTGGAAAGTGAATGAGCATAAGGTCTAGCAGACAGCTGAGGTGACTAACCTGTAGCATGGAAGACCCTTTATAGAAATTACCCATCTGGCAGCTTCCTCATATTCGTGCTGGGCACGTACCAGCCATAGCGTCCAACCTATTGTCACCTGTGGTAGTGTGAGTAAATTTCATTTATCAGGTAGCTGCTTACCGAAGTGTTCACAACTTGACAGGTTAAATTGTTATTTCATCCGGGAGGTTATTGGAAGCTAGTTCAGATCTGAAAGCAGTGTTCTTTTCTTCTCAGGATTGACACCATTTGGAAAAGACACTGCAGTAAGTGAGAGGTGACGGAAACACCAGGACTGAGTCCCACACACCAGAGCTGTCTGCTTGTGGTGTAGCTGATGGTTGGACAATTCTGACTGGACTGACAAGGCAGGGGAAAGGATTTATTTGTCTTCTTGGATGCAGACAGGCAAAAAGATTTTTACACTCTCTACCCCAGGACAAAGCAGGCTGAGGAAAGCAGAGACAGCACAATGTTGGTAGCTTCATCTGCAATTCCTGTAATTCAGATCACTGAAATGGCTACAGATGGCTTGTGGGCATGCCAAGTGCATAGTAAGGTCTAGCAAAAAAAAAAAAAAATAAAAGGTGGGGAAGCTGCAGCAAGCTTCTGGATAATAAATAAAGCTCTTTCTTCCCCAGAGAGTTTCAAGGAAGTTTTATCACATTTTAGAAAAGTCTAAGACAACTTCAAACCCAAAATCTGTGCACAGAATTAAAAGTAAACCTGCTGCTATTATCTAGAAAAACTGCAGCAGGAGAGCTTGCCAGCATAGTGAACTGTTTCACCTAGAAAAGGAAACACCAACACCAAAGCAGAAGCTTGATATTTCAAGTTCATACACATACCCACATGTTTCAAAAAAACAGCATAAGACTTGAAGGAGGCTTCTTTAAGGTACCACTATAGTCACTGATTACCCAGGGGGACAGAGGTGGGCAGATTTGGTTCTTCTTCATGTCTCCACTATCCATGCCCCCTTCTATTCTCGTTCACACCATACTCTCATGAGTCTAACAGGGTCTTGAAGGAGTGTCTGGTGGTGCTAGTCAGCATCAGAAGAGCTCTTCATGAACAGCAAGGGCCTAATCTAAGACATGTGGATGTACAAGCGAGGAAAGAAAAGTTCCAGCACAAAATGAATTTCCGCCAGAAACATCATTTCTTTTCTTTGTGGATCGGCAATTCCTGTCTCCCTCTGTGCAACACAGTAGATGAAATCATGTACAATCTCTCATCTGATTTTCTTTTCCTCTCTTGGATTATTCAAAGACAGTGAATTTTCTGAGCTCCAGGCAATAGGGCTAAAAGTGCTTTAATGGAGCTTGTATCAGGATGATAACATAATTAGTATGGTTGAGAAAATTCCTCCACAGCTAAAAGGAGAAAAAAGATTGAAACTTTACACACACCACATTTGGGTTTTTTGTGTCAGCAAATCCTTAGGACTAATTTTCTGTTCCTGTCAAGCAGTGTAATGTGCTGCAAATTTCATCTAGCTGAAAACATGGAGAAGAGCAACTGCCAAACACCTTCAACACTGCTCAGCAAATATGCCACAGGGAAAAATAATTTAACGCCAGACAAATAAAGTTAGGTTACCTGCGAGTTGGGAGATTCCCTGAGAAACAAGATGGGCAAACCTCAAAAGATATTCTGTTTGGATTGAGTCTGGATAGTGATCCAGACTATTCATATTTCTCAGCTCTATAATGGTAATATTTTGCCACCTAATAGAGATGTTTACATAAATCAAAAGCACACATGAAATCCTGGAGAAGGTATTTGACATTAAGGGGCGGATTCTTACCAAAGAATGAAGAGAAGCACTGATAAGGTACAGTGTTTATGTTTTCATGCTTCTGAAACTTGTATGGTTGTTTAGTCCTGTGCAAACTGGTATGAATTCTGCAGACTGACTCTGGTCAGATTTTGTCATTTATGAAAGTCAGTGTGTCTGGTTTCTGTCCTATTTCCTACTGTCCTCCAAAAAAATAATGTTTTTTTGGCCAGGAAAGGCTTTTTTCTTTCTTTTCCATGCTTACCTCACTTCACTTTGTGAGCTCACTCAGCTCGCAGCTGCTATATAGTTGCAATTAATACTACATCCTCCAGAAATAAGACGCAGAATGATCTCTGAAGACCTATCAACGCTGTAATTACAGTGTTCGAGAAGTATATAGCTCCTTCTCATTTAGTCCTAGGAATAAAATGTACAGCTATGCACACTGCAAATCTCGGGGAAAAAAAGAATGTTAACATAGGACTACAGCCACTGTACTGTGCCTTCAGAATTAGAGAATCACAGAATCACAGAATGGTTGAGGTTGGAAGGGGCCTCTGGAGATCATCTAGTCCAACCCACCTGCTAAAGCAGGTTCACCAGAGCAGATCACACAGGAATGTGTCCAGGCGGGTTTTGAATATCTCCAGAGAAGGAGACTCCACAACCTCTCTGGGCAGCCTGTTTCAGTGCTTTGGCAGCCTCAAAGTAAAGAAGTTCCTCCTCATGTTTAGATGGAACCTCCTTTGCTTCAGTCTGTGCCCATTGCCCCTCATCCTATCGCTGGGCACCACTGAAAGGAGTTTGGTCCCATGCTCTAGACATCCACCCTTGAGATATTTATAAACATTGATGAGATCCCCTCTCAGCTTCTCTTCTCCAGGCTGAACAGACCCAGCTCTCTCAGTCTCTCCTCATAAGAATGATGCTCCAGACCTTTCATCATCTTTGTAGCCCTCTGTTGGACTCCCTCCAATAATTCCTTGTCCTTCTTAAACTGGGGAGCCCAGAACTGGATGCAGAACTCCAGATGAGGCCTCACCAGGGCAGAGTAGAGGCGGGGGAGAACCTCCCTCAACCTGCTGGTCAAACTTTTCCTACTGCACCCCAGGATACCGTTGACCTTCTTCGCCACAAGGGCACATTGGTGGCTCATGGTCAACCTGTTCTCAACCAGAATCTCCTAGAAAATCCAGCAGCCATAAGTTATGAGGGCTGCCATTGAGTTACCTGAGCAGCCACTGAATACTAGCCTTGCAGACCCAAATATGGTGCATTTGTAGACTCTGGGTGGTCTGTGTATTTATTTCTTAATTCATATAATGACAGCTGAACTGCATTTAAGACAGGTCCAATGGCAAAATAATGTTTCCATTATAAAGTGTTTACACAATTCCTAAATTAATGGAAAATATGGACTTACTGATAGCAGGGAACAGAGCCCTTCTCAGAGATGTGTGACTGTTACACTCACCAGGTTTTACCTATGACAGAAATATAAGAAGGAGCATTACTTCCCCAGGTTATTTCCAAGTGAATACTTTTGCACCCTTCCCTTAATGTCAGTCCAGAACAGACGGCTTTTCAATAAAACACACACTCTCACACTGTGTAAATCTTAAATAATCATGTAAAAGTTTGGGTTTTTTACAAATTAGAAATCTATCGCAGCACATGATATATGATGTAGGCATGGTTGTGTCTGCTTTTATGAAAAGGGAATGAACTAAATGACTGTCTTTTTCTCTGTTCAAAAGTGGAGTCTAAAGCCATTGTGGCAGCAAAAGGTTTTACTACACACAGTAATGACATGACTCATGACTTGCTCTGCTGGTACTTTCTGTTCCCAGTTAGGAGAAAAACAGAAGGGAGCTAAGGTTGTAGTCTCACTGTGATCTCTGTCCCTTGAAAACCAGCTTTGCTTTCTCTTCTTTGCTCCTGAGTGGTCAGTTAGGAATCACTGGGCATTCGATACAACACCTGAACAAAGGAGGTCTTCTCATAAACAAATGCAGTTTGGTGACAATAAAATGTCTTGCACACCAGTAGCCTTTGAAATAATTGTTTAAGCAGTTTGAACTGAAATAGTTTGATTATTTAGCCTAAAACTATTTTTTTACAATATTTTATACTACATGTACCATTCAAAAACAGAAGGTTGAAAGATTAAAAAAATATTTTTACTTGCTTAAAGATTGTTTAAGTGAAAGTGACTTTATATCTTTTTTTAACAATTTGAAAAATAAAAGTTCTTGAGGAACAGACAAGGTATTTATTCACTTTTTGTTTTTCAAAGAGCCTGTGACCTTGAAAATACTCCAGAAGCAGAGAGCAGTTGCATCTGTAAGAAATCCTTTTCTCACTGGGAAAGGTGAGACTGACATAGGAGACACATTTGCAGTTTGCAGGACCCTAGAAGGCATCGTAGATACCTCTTAGACAGATGAGCTTTGACTCTTCAATTTGCTGCATAGGGAAAATATTTCTTAAAGGAGAACTGTTAGGAAGGAGATTGGAAAGCAAAGTGAAATACTTCAAATTATCCTATAAAGGAGAGAGTGTCAAGAAGTTTCACGTACTTGGCAGAAGAAACAAGCTGCTTGCATTCCTGATTTGTCATGTTAGATCATCAAGTGCTGTTTAAAACCCTGCCACTTAGAGTTGTCTGAACACATGCTGATCTTCACCACACAACCCCTCTGAACTAAGTTCTACTGCTCCAGGTTACACCAGCACACATCCAACAGCCAGTGAACAGTTCATCACCCACTTTGGAGACAAAGAGTAACAGAGGTGTTTTGTTGTGAAAGAAGAAAAGAAATTAATTATTTCCTAAGAAAGGGAGAATAGGCAATACCTAGACAGAAAAAATACATATAGAAAATGTTGGATTTTCTTAGGATTATTTTAATGCAAATGTAATACTATGTTAAACGAGATGTCAAGCTTATATATGGTGATCATACCAGTTAAACTAATTTGTCGAAGTAGTACTTTCAAAGCCAGGAACCAAAGTTCAACCGTCTGATTTTATTTCTAGTCAGCTCACAAATAACTGAGTTAACCATGGAACTTTCTGAAGTTCAGGTCACAAATAAGCCTTTCTGACCCTGACCAGCCCCTGCGGAGTCCCCACCCAGTGCACCAACTTCCAGGACATGTGAAGTAACACTGCTGATGCCAAACAGGTTGACCCCAATGAGACAGATCTCCCTGTACAATGTCAGTCAGCTGTTTCATTGTAGTCAGAAGGTACTTGTCTTCACCAACTGACAGACTGGTTCAACAAACACCAAGCAGCAAAACACTGTACACTTTATCAGTAATGAATATTTACAGTTAATACCGTGGGGTTTGGAATTTGTTATATTGTATATGTGCAATTCTCAGCCAGTAAAATGTGTATAACTTTTTTTATTTTATGTTAATAAATTATTTTAACATTTAAAAGAGCACTGATAAATGTAGAAAATGGAAGCATTCCCTTCACATATTTACATTCCCAGTGTATGACGTTTTGTTTCCAGATACAGTGATGAACTTTCTTAGTGCAGGGGAACACTGAATGAGAAAAAGCTGGAGATAGGTTGCTACAAAGACATGAGGTACCTAAAGACCAACAGAGCAGTTCAGCCAGGAACCTGAGCAGAAACCACATATCATACTGTCTCACAGAAAATAACCAAATGTTCAGTAAGTAGAGCTTAACAAAGCAAAGGAGGTTCCAAATATCTTATATCCTCTCAATCATCAAGCTGACATCGATCTGTCTTTATCACAGCACAAAAAAAGCCCTAATGTACAATTTCAGTTTGATTTTCAAAAGAGATTTAAAAACTGAACTACTGTATTCCTACTGAAATATCAGCATCTTTCCTGAAAATAAAACATGTGAGGACAATTTATCCTCTGTGAATGGATGCTCTAAGAAATCATCTTGATAATTTTTTGAGCAATAAATCTATCATGCAGCAACAAGCGCTGCTACATTTAAACTGCAATAAGAGTCAGTATTCTAACTAGAGAGCTTAATTCTGAACATCAGCAGCCTTCACCAGAGAGGCCACCAAAGCCATTATCCAGCTGGTTACCTAAAACATAATGGGCGAGACTTTCTGCTGATGTCATTCTGTTTGGATTCACTATCAAGATAAGTTTTACACTCAAAGTGTGTGACAGTTTGTTATACATAATAAGGGCTTCCATCTATAAAACAGAGCAAGCCAATACATACCACCCCCCCCCCCCCAAAACGATATAATATAATACGATATAATATAATACAATACGATATAATATAATACAATACAATACAATATAATATAATATAATACAATACAATACAATATAATATAATATAATACAATACAATATCATATCATATCATACAATACAATATAATATAATATAATACAATACAATATAATATAATATAATACTTTTAAAAATCACTACTGTACTTCTGAAAGGAACTGCAAGATCCTACAATTCAATTAATTTTACTAAAAATGGAATTTATTTCATGGTCTTAGGACAGTGTTTACCACAGACATTGCAATATGACAGTAGACACCTCAAAGTCATATGAACATTCAGACTGGTGCAGAAAAACTAAAAATAGTACCCATTTCCATTGAAAATCTGAATGCTATTTGAAAATGCCATGTTTCTGCTACTGTAGTAGACCATGCCACCCATGCCGCCAAACATTCCTAGGATATTAACTTAAACCATATAAATACATGGTCAAATCTGTTCCAATATTTATTTTCAGATACTCAATCACATCTCAAGATTTTTCCATAGTCATTAAGAATGAAAAAAGGCCTGATGGACTGCATATTAACTCTCCCTACTAATCCCTGCTAAAACAAATTGTTCCCAAGGAAGCAGGTTCTCCTTTAGGTTGTATCAGTGCAAAAGAAAATGCAGAGTTTCAAAGACAGAATGGTGTGCATGTAACAGGAGCAGAATGTAGCCCTGTAAGTTTGTCCGATCCAGTTTTAAATTACTGAAGTGATGACGGTTTTACTGTTTCCCTAAAGAAACACTTTTACAATTTAACAGACAAGACTGTTATGATTACTTTTTCTCCTGACATTTCCTTCATTTTCCTTTGCTCACTTTAATCCTGTTTCTCCAGTCATATCCTAGTGGACTACACAAGGCACACTGCACGTATATATAGATAGATAGTGACAAGCCTGTGCTACGACTAATATTTAAAGAGCAAGCATGAATGCCAAAAGGGTCCTGTAATCTTGCTTAGCATACCAGATCCAATCCAATTTTCCTTGCATATATGACACCACACCTTTCTTTTTTCCAACACACTTCGTTATGTCCCTGCATCATTAAGCATGTGGGCAGGTTTTTATGTGCATTGTTCATTTATTGTGCCTCATGGACAAGCTTCACTTAATTTTCCCCAGGCTACTCCACTATTGATGTGCTGAGTGTGGAAATCTCAAACAGCCTTCATCCTTTCTTTTTTTTTTTCTTTTCAGATGTGCTTATCTGTCATAGGCACTATTTAAATAGCAACACATCTATGGAAATCACACATAGTTTATTTAAAAGGCCCCAAAGCACCCTCACGGTGATCATTTAACAATGACAGTTCAGCCAGCTAGTACCTGTGTTGTTCATTTTTTGAATAATACAATAAAATGCAACAGCACCTGAATTGTGCCTATCAAAGAGTACCTCAGAGCACTTCACACACAAGAAACATAACTATTAATATGAGTTCTGTAGACTCAGAAGAGTTGAAAAGTGGGCTGAGAAGAGAAAGGCCTTTAGTAGGAGCCTGAACTTGAAAGAAGAATCACAGGAACATGCCGCAAATGAACCCCAATTTTTCTCCATGTGTGCTGTGCTGCAAAAAATGCTCCACTGGCAGGAAAATGATTGTATGGACTGGACTGCTCTGTAGTCTGTGTTTTATGCTTTATTTTAATGAAAGATTCTTTAATCACCTCTAAGCAGGCGGTGCACAGATATTAAGTATAAAATAAATGCACTGACAGACATACAAACATAGTTTTCTTTCTTAGGTTCCATTTTGCTTAGTGAAACACAACGGAAAACCAAGTGACAGCAAGTCTGGCTGTTTAAACAGTTTTTCTCTGAAAGACCAGGGTTTTGGGAAGACACTTGAGGCTGTGGCTCTGCTGTAGAGCAGGAACCCTAGTTGCATCCTCACTGGAACACGTCGTGAATATGGTCAGCTCTGTCTTACCAGTACAAACCTTCCAAAGCATAAGTGGGAATGTGGGAATGACTTGGAAAAGAGTGAACTGACTAGGATATTAGGGCATACAGCTCTTTTTCATAGGCTGTGGCTAAACTGTTGTAGAGTTTTTCACCCATCCCTTTGCAACTTCTGCTTAGGACATACTACCACATGTTCGACTCTTTGTCTCTTTGCCTAGGTTTTCCTGATCGAGTTTCACTTTTTGTTGTTGTTTTTGGTTTTTTTTACTATCAAACATTCCTTTCAGCTTAGGACAATGTTGACAGACTTCAGCAACTGGTGGTATTTGCATATGTTTCTCTTGTAAGGCTGGCTTTAAAGAAATGCTGTGAAACATTTTGTGACCAGCTGTCAACTGACTTTTGCCCTTAAAAATGGAAGTGATGCCTATACTCACATATTTCTTCCCAACAGCCATTAGAGAAGGCAGGAGCACATCTGCATAATGTTGTGTTTTAATGGCTGGTGATGACGATCACAATAGAGCCGTTAAAGCGAGATGAAGTATGTAGGTGATAGACTTGCTAAAAGAGATGGTCTTCAGTGCAGTTATGATCTGCCCTGGTTTTCTTAGAAGAAACTTTGAAAGAAACCTCTTAGCAGGGAGGAAGCTGAAATTTCTCCAGTCACTATCTTGCATTAGTATGCAGCACCATTTATAATTTTATTCTTACTACCAGACTCAACACTGAATACAATCTGAAAGAAACAAAACAACTTTGTAAAAGCTCACACTACAAAGCCCGCAAGTAGAGTTCCGTTGGAGGTTTTAGCCCTAAACCAACATTTATCATTCATAAAGACCCTGTGGGCTTTCTTCAAGGTCTGTCAAACCTACTATGTCATATGTTTATAAAATAAGACTAACTTCATGGCAGAGGCACTGTAAGCAAAGTATCTGATCATTTTACTGAGCATTTGACAGATACTAATCTAGAAAAAAAATTGTTCAACTTTGCTTCTTTCAAAGTTGAAATGCTAGTAAATCAATCTCCAACATGCTTACTAGTGCTCTTTGCCTAGGAACGAAGTTTATGTGGAAAACAGCAAATATATTTTTATTTTTTAAAAAAAATCTTTTTTTTTTTTACATCTTAGCTTTGCAGACCCAAAAATCTTGGTTCAAAGATCTTGAATTTTGAGTTTGCACTTAGGAGACTGTATGATTATCCAAATCTTCTTTGTGGACATTCAACTCCTAAGCTAAAATAGCAGAAGGCAAATAAAAGCATCAGGGGAACAGGAAACATCTGAGGAACTATCTCATTTGGATTGATACTCTGGAGAAAGGGTCCCTTGGCACAAGAACAGAGGGAGGAGAGACTGAGTTAAAATACTGCAGGCCTGACAAAGGATTACAAGGCAGGAGATACAGGAGAAAAAGAGAAAGGAATTTCAGACACTGCAAATAGATGGCATTTGTCTGGGTACAAAGCATAAAAAGGGAAGTGGTTGGTGGGCTGTAGTTGTGACTCTCTGTTCAAAAGGGTTTTTTACCCATCACCTTTTGTTTCTATTAATTTCCTATTACTAAACTACATACGTGGGTAGATGTCAGAAGCAGTGATAGAGTAGCTTACTTAAACTTCTGTTTCTGTGATCTGCCATTAGTCGGAGTATCATGTAAGCTCTGGCCATGTACCAAATAATCCTTCTAAAAAAGCAAACTTTTGGGGCTGTTTGTAAAATTCATACGCAACATATGAAGGAAGGGTAAATAAAGAATACTGCTGTCAGAGGTATATGGATCTGAGCAGCTTAACAAATGAGCATCCGTGGGCTACAATGTGCTGATAAGCAAAATTTTGCTAAGCTTTCCCAGTGCCACTCATCTATTTCATAACAGAAATCCTAGCTCTACATCTTAGTGCTCTTATATTTCTTGCCATTTCCTGATTTGCTCTTAGTACTTCAGTTTGAAAGATCATCCAGCTTATCCTGCATTTTTTCTGTGTCAATGGTACTCTGAGCTTTATGTCATCATCAAATTTCAATAGTGTGCTTTTCTGACAAGGTTGTTAGTAAAAACATAGGACAAGAACAGTCCCAACACTGAATGTCGAGGGACAAAGTTTGTGATTTTCCTCTCCCGAGGATGATGATCTCTCACAAAAATTGCTGGTTCCCTTTCCCCTTTGGCCAGCTCTTTATCTAATTAGGGATAATCTAATTTTTTTTGTTGTTTATTTGATGATTTCCCACACAACATGTGACAGAAGTCTTGACAGAAGACTTCCTAAAGCATCAGTTATTTTACCGAAGATACCAAAAGTTTTATATGATCTATGGTAAGATCATGTTGCCCTGGATCCAAGTGGCAATTTGCCACCTTTCTTTGATTATTCTGCATTTAAAAGCACAATTTCTATGACACAGCAGTCACGTTAAGTGTGTGAGCCTGCCTAGATCAGCCTGCATCCATGTTCTGTGTAATATTTCATTAAAGTATTCCTGAAATGAGGGCTATGCTGAGCTTGCACCCCAGGGACTAGTATGATTGTTTGGTTTGGCTGGACTCCCTGGTAAAGTGTCACCTCCTGTAGCTTTTTCACACATGCAGCACAGTTAATATTCAATGCAAACATGTTCTCTCCTCTTTCATCGATGCAATATGGATCCCCTTATTGTCACCAAAATTAGAGGCTTTCTATCTAGTGCAGTTTCACTAGGTGATTTTAAATGGGAAAACAATGCCAAAATGCCACTTTTTAAATGGCAAAACCATTAACTCTACCATACCATATAGCAGAAGAATGGAGAGGAGCATCAGCACAGCCAAAGTTGCCTGCAAAAAAACAAAGCAGAGGTGGATATTTGGCTGCTTCACATACTTGGATGAGCAATTGAAAAGAGGCATGCTGAACAGAACTATTATTAGAGCAAAGCCAGTGGTAAAAAGAGCCAAGCTCCTAATAATTATTCATATTCAAAAACAAAATGAAGTTTCATATATTTGCAACGATTTCAACTGAATTTTGAATTGCATAGTCAGTTGCAACTGATTATGACTGATTTATAAATCAACAAGATAAATGAGTTGCTTAAAATATGGTATTGTTTATAACTCCAGATTGGATGATTTATGTAAATAGCCAACACAGAATTGTGAACTCCACATTCCAAATAATTTTAACAAATAAATAACTAAAAGTTCATTTCTATTGCTACAGGCATATGCTTTCAGTATTGTTGCATGCAGGTATTCACAACAGACTTTGCTGGCAAAGAACTATTTCTTTGAAGCTTATGTACAGTTTAGAACAGTGGATGTAATAAAAATACATTGTCTGAGCAAGGCCAATTGAGCAGAATAAATTACAAAATTAATCAAAAGCTTTACTCATGTCTAATTATTTGCTCATATGCAACATTATGAGACTTTCAACTCATACTTTGATTGATTGTGCTATATTGTACCTCTGTGAAGTAGCTGCAACGAGAAAAAAAGAAAAAACAAAAGTAAAATCATGACTCGTTCTTAAACCTTAGATCTTTTGCAGATGGATTTCTGGCTTATGACATTAAAATGTCGTTTAGTTGTTGCTACAATTCCCAAACTGAAACAAGGGGAACAAAGGCTTCCTAAATAGGCAGTTTGTTATTAGTCAACAGGCTATGAAAAGAAAATTCAAGTATTGTCTAAATAACTGAACAATGGATAAATGGTTGGAACAAGAACAAAGTCTCCAGTCCCGATTCCTTAATTATTTGAGCTTGATTAGCTACCTTAAGTACCTATCCCTCAGAATACCCATGAGTCCAAAAGAGCAGCTAAGAGAAAAGTAACAACAACTCAATCAGAAGCTGAATCTGTGGATTTCCCCAGAGGACGTGTTTAGTAGTTGCAGTGGAGGACAGTAAAGCACATGGATTAGTTGCCTGTTGTTACCAAACACCATGTAGATCTGACTAGTGAGGCACGAGATCATAGAATCCTAGAATAGAAATCATAGAATCATTTAGGTTAGAAAAAACCCTTAAGATCATCATACCCAACCATAAACCTAATGCTGACAAATTCACCACTAAACCAGGTCCTTAAGCACTACATCTACATGTCTTTTAAGCTCCTCCAGGGATTGTGACTCAACCACTTATCTGGGAAGCCCATTCCAATGCCTCACAACCCTTTCTGTAAAGAATTTTTTTCTAGTATCCAATTTAAACCTCCCCTGGTGCAACTTGAGGCCATTTCCTCTCATCCTATCACTTGTTACTTGGGGAAAGAGACTGACATCCACCTCACCACAACCTCCTTTCAGGTACTTGTAGAGAATAATAAGGTCTCCCCTGAGCCTTCTCTTCTCCAGGGTAAACAACCCCATTTCCCTCAGCCACATCTCATAATACTTGTTCTCTAGACCTTGAGATCATAGAAAGTGTATGAACTGTTGGTTTGTAAGGATGGGCTAGAGAAGCAGCACCCAACAACCACCACATGCTGATTTTTTCCACTTTTTGGAAGGAGCTGTTTGCAGGTTTAATTACCTGCTCTCCAAAACCAGATGACTACTCTGAAGGATCAGGTGTGTCAGTTTCATTTGGAAAAAGCAAGAAATTTTGTAAACCATATTGACTAGTTAGATTACTACAGATTTTAAGACCATTCCCCTTTCTTCATTTGTTTCTGTGTTCACTTCTTTGGACCTCTGCTATGAGGACAGGCTAAGAGAGTTGTGTTTGTTCAGCCTGGAGAAGAGAAGGCTCTGGGGACACCTTATAGGGCTCCTTAGATACTTAAAGGGGGCCTATAAGACAGACAGGGGCAGACTTTTTAGAAGGGCCTTTTGCAATAGAACAAGGGGTAACAGTTTTAAACTAGAAGAGGGGAGATTTAGACTAGAATTAAGGAATAAATTTTTTACAATAAGGGTGGTAAAACACTGGCACAGGTTGCCCAGAGAGGTGGTAGATGCCCCATCCCTGGAAACATTCAAGGCCAGGCTGGATGGGGCTCTGAGCAACCTGATATAATTGAAGATGTCCTTGCTCATTGCAGGGGTGGGGTTGGACTAGATGAGCTTTAAAGGTCCCTTCCAACCCAAACTATTCTATGATTCTATAATATCCTCATCGAAGTCCATTATGAATGAGTTATCATTTACAATGATAACACAAAACCAAGTTCTATCATGATCCTCATCTACTTAATTTAAAATCTAAAATACGATCTTTGTACAATAGATTAATTCTTCTGCATAATGTAATAGAATTCCCAGACAAGCCTCAACACTTGGAGGGAGAGAGCTCCATTTTGTCTTTTATGGGACCTGTCTTCCCTCTCATTTTATATGGACAAAAAAAGTCCTCTTCTCAAATTTTTCAAAATTACTTTTAAAGATCACAAGAATTAAGAAACCTTCAGTGAGTCACAGACATTTTCAAAGGTTTCCTAGCTCAGACTTTCAGCAAAAATAAATAGAAAATAAATAGACTCTTTAAAATAACATAAGCAAAGAAAAGGAAAGTGAACTTCAGTGTTTACGTCCTAATTTACATTCTCTGCTTATTCTGGCAACTCTTGTACTTAACAGATGGTGTAAAGGCAAATACACCATTTGATTATAGGAAAAAAGAAAAAAATAGGTGATTTAGGAAGTGTGCTCTATTAAGCATAAGAAATTAGAACTGATTCACTTGTATTACTAGTTCGTAACATGATTAAGCAAATTAGATGAAATTGGGTGCCTAACTGCCTTTCAGGCCTCTAAAAATATATCCCATTAGCCCCAGTTCAGGAAGCGGCTCTGTTCAAGAAATCATGGTGGATCCTAAATGCGGCCGTAAATGTCATTGACTTCATTGCTTAACTCCAATTCTTCCAAAAAATTCAAACTAAGCAGATACCAGTGTGGCATTGTATAACTGTTCAGGGTCAAATGGACTTTCAGAAGTCTACATCCTTCACTGTCTGAGCCATACATGTAAGAGGGTCTCCACCATTTCACAAGGGAGTTTCAGTGCTCACCAGAGCATCCAGAGTAACAGCTCCCCACAACTCCTTTCATAGTAAAAGACTAGTAACAACAATCTGTATTAAAAGAAGGAAAATCTTTATGGTTAACCAACAGACTAAATGACCTTACTGGCTGTCTTGATGTTGCCCTGCATTGTAGTGTAGTCCAGACAACCTTGCTTCAGTTGGGCAGCAGAATGTCAATTAGGATTGAGAGCACCAGTGATTAACTCCGATGATACAGATGCTTCTGCAGGAATTCTTCATTTGCCACCCCTACCATACTGTCATCTTTATTTCCCATTGCAGACTAGCCTAGTATCTTTTTCAGAGTAATGAATGGCCATGGTCAGCATGCAAACCTCACTTTTTAATTCTTTCTCTCTTTGTTTTCATTTCAACATTCATAAAGCCCCATGGACACTTGGTGTATGCTTTTCAGGATACGGGCTGGCTTCTCTGGTCTACAACCGAGGAAAACTGCAGTGGATGTAAGTGCAAGTTTCACCTATAAAGATAAATTGTGGCTTGGATTTCAGTTTTTGGTTTTGTTACAAGCCCCCTCCTAGCTGAGAGTGTTGTGCAGCAGGAACATGTGATATTTAATTCCAAACCCAAGCCAGAACTGGGCTCTTCTCAGGGACACATTAAGGCACCCAAATTTGAATATCGACCTTCAGCCTCCATCAGACTTCCTTTTTACACTTTTTTTAAAAATACATCCCTTCTGTGTTTCAGTGGAGAGTGTTGTTCATCACAACTTTGTAGCAAGCTTCTGAGGCTTCCCTCCTCTGCAGGAGTTAAATTAAAAGTATTAAAAGCACTAATTGCTTCATAACCAGCTAGTATCAAGAAATAAAGTTACCTTCCAAAAGTATTCCTGTTTCCTAGCACTTTTTGCATACATAAAGTATAATATTGCTTGAATCTCTATTCAAGTGTCCTCCATGTTATCAGAAAGTTGCAGTTGGAGATTTAGTGCCTCTTTTCTGCCAGTTGGGGTAATTTATTTCATTATATTTATAACTCAGATGACTCTGTTAATTGGATGTTTTTCTCTTGATACTTCAAGAACAATATTGTTCATGCCTGCTTCTCTCTCTTTCAAACTGTCACTTTGTTTTAACATAATTTTGGGCCCAGAACAGATTTGGCTGTATTACTATCTCTATGTGATAAAGGACTCTGGAACGATTCACAGTGCTGCGGTCATCTGGTGTTTTGACTGAGTTTGGGAATAGGAATAAAACTGTCTTACTTCTTACGAAGTTAACTGTTCCATCTTGATAATTCCCCAGCTGGAAAATGTTTCCACCATTTCAACCTGCTTTTTGAGAGAGTGTCATGATCATGACAAGTTTGAGATACCTTATTTATTTTGTGAGATGAAAGAAAATAAATAAATTTTCTAACTTCAAGAGATAAAAGGGTTTCATCCTGTTTAGATTTACTATGGCATAAGGAGTCCGCAGGATTTCATTCTGGACATGGGTTATCCTTGTAGGTCATTGGTGGGTAAGATTTCTGGACTTACATCAAAAGTGTACATTCAAATGTTAAAATTAGTGGTCTCCATATTTTTTGTCATTCTGCCAGGACAGTGTTTTTCTTGGGTTTTATTTTTTTAAAAAGGAACAGTTACCATCTTGAAAAGGTATGCACAGGGTGTTATAGTCTCATACATTACTCTGTGATTAAGGAATAGACACATAGAACAAACATCTTATGCTCTGTACGGTACTTGTAAAACGTTTTCCCCAACATTGGATAAAAATACTGTACTATTCTGGTACCATGTCTTGTATACTGCATTTTTGGATATCTTGTTGCTATAACAACAGGATGAAAAGAGAGAGGAGGTTAATTTTGTAACTAATTTTTTCACAGTGTTTATTCCTTCATCTAAGATTGTCTTCTTCTCTCTGAAGATGTTCACATTAGAGTTCAATTGGCAAAATACAAGTAATAATTGTGCAGAGTTCCGTAACCGGGGTGGGGGAGGTGGGGAGACAAGATTCAGCATTTTAAATGAGAAAAAATAATTTCTCCCTTAGGAACTGTATTTGTTCCACAAAAAGCAATTCAAGCATTATCATCTCCTCTCTCCCTCTGACTTTGTGCTTTTTCTCTTTCTCATGCAGATAAGGTGACAGTATGAATTTCTTTAGGAGAGTGCATATGCCAGATAGCAAACAATCATTTCTAGTGCATAAAGTTCCTTTATGTCATTGACGTGGTAAGCAAGTCTTCCCTTCCTCTGAAGATGTGGGTTGCAAATAAATAAATATGTCACGTATCGCCTCAGCTTCACAAGATCAGTAGCCAGGAAAGCAATCACTACACTTGGCATCATGTACAACAGGTCTGATGCAAACTAAGAAATCTCTAAGAAACAATTCACATTATAATTGTTCGTTTGGAATAATTTTCAAGAAACTATCTTGCAATGAAAGGTCTCATTCACCAGTTAAGTCCAGTACAGAATTCAATATAAGATGCAAGTGACTCAGAAAAGACAAGACAAATACTTGTTCTATGCACAATGTTAAATGCCATCTTCTGGACTTGAAGTCTCCTGTGCCACACTCTTACAGAAAGTTGCTTACCAAATATAAAATATCGATTAGGTTATGACCCTATGACATATCTTTGAAGTGCAGGGTACAAGTGTAACAATAAACCTGATAACTCTTTTTTGTAACATACAACACATATTTACATGAAGAGCACTTATTTTTTTTTTTAGAATTAATTTTGTCACAGGGAGGCTGAAAAACATACAGAGAACTCTGAAAAGTAAAATGCGGTAGAACTGTACGATATGTTATTCCCTCCAAGATGCTGACAAAATAAAACTGCAGGGGTTACTTTTCAAAGGAGAAAAAGGACAATTTAAAATCACACAGAGAGAGAAACTGTTTTACTTTATTTCTTTTATTCTTACTTTGTGCTTTTTAGAACCTTCTCCATCATAAATGACTTAAATATAAAATGAAAAAAAATACTTTCTCATGATCATTCTCCTTTTTTCTCTTCCTTGTGGTGCACGCAGCCAGGAACTCAGAGTCGTACACCAGATCTTGTTTTCACCACTTGTTGGCTGTGCGTCCATTTACATGGCTGTGTATTAGTATAAGGATCATTTCACAGCATCTTATTTGCAGGAATCAGAGAGTTTACTTTTCCTTCTGGTCCAGAACAGCATAGAGAGGTAGAAAATGCCATGATTATTCCACTGCTACTCACAACCAGTACAGTAAAGGTCCTATAGTGGGAATAATTTGCTATTCAAGATAGGAGCCAATAGAAAATTGCTACTTCTTAGACTGCTTTTCTGATAGAGCTAGAAACAGTATAACACAAGTGAATTGGGAACTCTCATAGAAATTTTCTTACTTGAACCAGAACCATCTGTAAAATGGGTGAAAAATGTATTCGAAAGATCTCACAAAGTGCTTGACATTTGCAAAGTAACGTGATGCCCATGTCTTTGTGTTATACCACATGCAAAATATTCTTTATATACTCTGAGGGATGAAGAAATCAACCGAGGCTAGTGCACTGCCACCTTCTCTGCTCTTTTCGTGCTGAGCAAATAGCACAACTGAGCGCATAATCACTAATCAGAGTCACATCAAAGCGCTATGATGTCTCCATATTCTTAATCACTTCCAGTGTATTTAATTTTGTTTATATTCCACCCTTGCCTATTTTCTTTCTCCTGTTTACAGGATAGACTACTAAGAGTACGCTAAGTAATTAATGTCATAAAGGGTAAAATTGTTATGACATCCTAAATCATTTAAAGCCAATTCACAGATCGCAGAAAGTTCAGACTGAGGAAAATAGGAAGTGATGAGAACAGCAGCTTCATTTGTAGACATTGCACTACGCTTTTAAATATATAGTTACATTTAATATAAGAAAACTGATAATAGTTTCACTTTCTAGTAAATACTAATTGCCATTAGGCTGTATAATAAAATATTATTAGGAAAAAAATAGTAGTAAAAAGAAATCTGCAAAGCAATTTTAGCCGTGTTGTACTTAAACATTGCATATTTTATCTCTCAGTGTATAATCTTGTTCTCTCCCCGTCTTCTTTTCACACCCTTTTACCCTGAGACTCTAGCTTCTCTGTGTGGTCATTTGGGTTTTATTTGTTGGTCACTTAATCGCAGATTATCTGAGGGCATTAAAGTGTTACGATTCACTTACTAGAGAAAAATGCAAGTGGAGTCACTTTGCAATAATTTGTTTTGCTGTAGTATAATAGTCATGTTAGGGCATTTTTTGTTACAGTGCATTCTATAATCTGTGTTATTATCATATATTATACCACACTACATAATTTATAAATTGCGGAAGTAATTATTACAAATTAGTTCTGTATTAACTGAATAGACTGCTGTGAACAGTGCTTCAGCAAAGAAACAGAGAACATATGCCTAGATTCACAGGGACAAGCTCAACATTCCCAAACCTAGTTGCCATCAATTTATCTGCCTGTGCAATATTTACAATGTCTCGGAGTGGCATATGACACACATAATATGTTGAATGCGTTATATGACCAGCAGGAGAATAACAGTGCCCTTTCTGTTGTCTGCACCTTGGTCTTTTCTGCAAGGGCAGAAGTCTATTTCTTGACTCTTTTTCTTGAGTTATGAGCTGTGACTGTACCTTTCTTAGAGTGTCTGTTGAGCATAATGTTATCGCTTATTCACATAAGTAAAAGGGGGCATGGAGGTGCTTATGCGGTAATTCCTGCCCCAGTTAATAGTTCATTATAAAACATAATTAATCACACAGTGAACCTTTACAGAGTTTGTTTCTTATTTTTCTAATTAGCTTTAAATATCGTTATTATTATCACTATAATTATTATCATGATCATAAACATTATTACTATTATTATTATTGCTATTATTATTACTATTATTATTATTATTATTAGACAGCAACTCAAATATATCAGAAGAAATATGGAGTCAATCTACATGAGCTGTTGAGAGGTTTTCTCTGGGAATAACTGTAAGCAAGTGGAGGGACAACCTATCTTTTCCATTGGATAGGCCATACAATTAGTCTCTTTAAAACTGACATTTTGAAACTTCATTCTCCCACTTCTGTAGACAAATTTTAAGAGGTCGTTCAAAAGGCAAACCTAAGACTTATATTTGGAGGCACAATAAGATGTAGAGCGCAATGGAACATTCACAGCGTCAGAAGGACAGTCACCATGAGTATGGATGGTTAAATCAGAGTGGAAATTTCAAAGTGCCCTAAGCTCAGAACAACACGGTTATAAAAATATAAAAGCAAAAAGATTTGCAAGAGAAAGCAGCACAAACATTTTAAACATCAATAATTCCAAGTAAGGTTCTTAGATATCTCCCATCATATAAATGAGATACTCAGGTGGAGAAAGTTTTGAATACCACTTCAGAAGTTTTTGTACTTTCATTTTAATTTTTTTACATTTCTACCGGTTTGATGATTGCGAGGAAGCACCCAAAGATGTGCACTGTTGTGGGCTGAGAACAGCTCTTTACACTCACCAAAAAAGCTGCCAAGCACCACAGTTTCTGTCTCGGTCACACCTTTGGCAGCCCCAGCACGCTTTTCTGCCAGCCTGCTGAATGACCATGAATCCAGCTGTGTTACAGGAGGAACCTGGAGTCCCTCCTCCTGTCTTTCAGAAACTGCATTTGATCACTACTGTGTGATTAATGAGAAATTTATTTGTTGCTCAGAAATATCTGGGAGTTTTTTTCTTTTTGCAAATAGTAAAATCACCATGGAGTATGAGTTCTGAGTGTGGGGGGTGGGGGGAAAGTCAGGTGTTAAAAATCTCAGCATCGAACTCTGCAAATACTTTTTTCAGAAAGGGGGACATTTCAAAATGTCAAAACATTTTATTCTGAAAACGTGCAAGTAAAATGTTTTGACATTTTCAAAGCGAAGTGCTTCATTAAAGAAATTGTAAAACATTTCATTTTGAGAAACAAACTCTTCCAACTTAGTATTTCAAAACCCCCTCTCAGTTTCAAAACTGTCTTCATTAGAAGGATAAGTTCAGAAGGAGATTAAATAATTCAGAACTGAAAAAAAAATTGTTTTCTAGTTTGACTCAAGCTGGTATTTTAATGATTTTGTTCTGTATCATTGAAAACCTAAAAAAATTTCCCCAGCACCCTTTCAGCTTGACTGGTTCCTGCTAGTTCTACCACCCAGTGATGTCAAATGCATTAAAGATCCAATTTTGAGATTTCACTTTTCTGCTAGTCTTTACATTTACCGTTTTTCTCTTGCTTATTCTTCTCTGTTTCCTGGAACAAAAGCTTGATTTTATTTGAAAACTACTGAATATTCTCTTTAGCTGAATACCGCTTATTCACTGTACTTGCCCATTTACTCACACACTTGGCAGAAAAACGAGGCTTCAGCCATGCTCTGCAGTCCACACAAGAAGTAATGCACAGCAGTTACATAAGAAGGAAGGGGTTTGTGGCTCTGCCAATATCTGGAGTCAGAGTAGGCTGCAGAGGTCAACTCACTTTATTTTTTTTTTTTTTTAAATTGGACCTATGTGAAGTATTTCTAAAATGCTTGTTGCTGGTATTTCTCTAGCTTTTATCAGGCAACCTGTCTAACTGTATCCTAGTTATGATTCTAACTTCTGATTTGTGGACACAGAGCTGTCCCATGCTTCCCAGTTTCTCAGGGAAATTTCTTTCTGCCTAAGAAGTGGCCCATCAAGCATTCTTTATTTTTCTATCCTAATGAAGGGCCAGGAGGAACGTAAACCACTTCTAATCAGTTTTTAATCAACTGGCGGTATACTTTCTACAGTAGAAACAGGTACTTGATTCCATTGAGCCCCGTTAGTCACTGATAGAAAATAAATTACTCCTTAAACCTAAAGAAGTACTTCCCACCATTCAGAGGGAAGTGCTGGGGCAGGTCACCATGACCATTTTCATTTCAGACTTTCTGTGCAAATGAGCAAGATGACTCTACCTCTTGTGGCTGTCAAACAGACAGTCTTTCACTAGCAATAAACTCATTGTGGAAGACTCATGTGAACAAAGAAACAGACAAAAGATGATGAAATTTAAAAAAATATGTATATATAGTATGACAATGAAAATTACTTTTAAAAACAATCATGAAGACAAGTATTTTTGTTAGATATTTTTCACAATATGACATGTCTTCGATCTACTATGTTCTATAAGAAATCAGTGATGTAACCTCATTTTGTTCTTCTGAACGTGCTGACAAGCCATTTCTATGATAACATGTTGAAATCTGTGCCCAAGAGGAAGTTACAGGCAGTGTTTTTAAAATCTGATTTATTCTCAGTTCCTTATTTTTGGACAGGGATAGTTAGTTTGCTAACTGGTCATTGCTCAAAAGTGTAAGGTGTTGATGACTCATTATGACATGGTGCTTAAAGATTTTTAGTATTCGTCTCCAATTGTTTTAGTTACAATCTAAAATCTAAATGTGAAAAGCTGCATTGCAGCTGCTTTACTGATTTGTCAAAGGGTTTCTTTTCAGTTGTATGAATTTCTGGAAGGTTTAGGGAGAAGCATTTGGGCATAATTGCCAGAAATGTGCCAAATACAGTCATTTTTTCGATCTCTAGACGCAAAACTTTATATCAATATATAAGTACACAAAGGCTGTCTCTCACCACCTCCCTTCCAAAACTGGAGGCCTGCCCTTGTGTATGAAGTAAAAATGAAGCCAGAAGAACCAAGCCACAGCTGGCAATTTTAACCTGATCTAGCCAATCTGCTGCACATACCTGCCTGCTCACAACAATGCAGTTTGCAGGGTAATTCAACTAAGTTCAAAAATGTTGAATGAGGTAAGAATATGTGACAGCATTTGGACTGCAGGGTGCATCTCGTGCGCATCTCTGGAGGTTACATGTGGCTATACACACAGCACTCATACTTGTGACACTGCTGCAGGATAATAGTAGGATAAAGGTGGCCTGGCACACAAGCAGGAAATACTGGCATGTGTTGTCCTTCTCCATCCTATGCAAGTGCATAACACCTGGATATGCTTTGCCTGGGAGTTACCATCTCCAGGGATAGCAACAGCAAGCTTTGCTGAAACAGCAGTCTGAGCAAGGTGAAGATGGCAGGTGTCAGGGGATGCAAAACTCTGCTACAAGATTGTGTCACAAGACTGCCTTGGTGCAAGGCCACTTCCAGGGAGATTTGTCACAAGAAATGGACTTTTCAGTAGGAAAATCCATGGTCAGCAATGGAGATGAATCTATTACAGGTGATAAATATTCCTACAAAATATATTTTTTTTTTTATTATAACCACAATCTCTGGCTGCCAAGAACAGCAAGATAGCTAGAGAACTGAAGCAGTTCTGCCTTTTTTTCGCTCAAGTAATTATACATTAACAGCTGGCACTTTTTCTCCTTGCCAATAGCTAATAGGAGTTAGCAATCGTTTTGCAGGTAGCACAATCCTAATACAGCTGAAGTAGTCCAACAATGTTTATTTGTTTATTTATTGACTGACTCTGTAGTTTAATAAGGAAAAATCTATAGAACTCCCCTGTTCTGTGATGAATGAATGATAACATTTATCCCATTTCTCTTTTTTTCCAACATTTTGCTAAATTTTCTGTTTAAAATCACCTGTCAGAGAGCTATTAGCAAAGGATTCTGCAAAAAAGTGAATAGGAAAATTGTTTTGCACCAAAGTGACTCCCTTAATCAATAGAAGGGCAAAATTATTTCCTTTTCTGATACGTTCATTATAGGGTGTCTACAACCTCCATTTGCCTGTATTGACACTTCCTAGATGATTAAAAGCTGTTTAAATCATGAATTGAAGTTTCAATTTCAGGAGCCAGTACTGTTCCTCTGATGTAATTGTCCCCATATATAAGGAGGATATATTCTTCTTTTGCAAGTATTTTTTCCTGTATTTTTACCTGTTTCTCTGCAGAGTCTGAATGAGGAGGATAATGAAAGAGAAGAAATCAATACTCCAGTGTATTTCAATGGAAAACTAAATATCAGTCTGAATAGTCTGTAGATACTGACATGAATTCCTGAAGAAGAAAAGTTGCTTTCAAAAGTACAGTTTAAAAGACTGCTTCAAAACATAGAAGTGAGTGCAATGAAAGAGAGGGTATAAAATACCTGGGCTCAATATTGTTAGGTGACTTAGGCACTTAAAAGCCTAGATCTCATTGAAAATCAGTGGGTTTTAAACTCCTAAATCACTTCTATGTTTGAAATTTGGGCTCGCAAGTCACACAGAGAGCTCAAAGGATTTCATCCATTAGCACTGCAACATCTGTGCAGATGGACAGCATCTCTTTTGGAGAGTATGTTTCCTACATAACTGCAGTTGTGGTTTTAAGAGTTTTGTGAGAACTTTGGGGTTTTTTTGTAACCCATTTAATGTTTTTTTAAAAGCTCTAAGAATTAACTGTGAATTCAGACTAATTCAGCAGGCAGTAATGCTGCCTTCTCCATCCTGCTCTCCTCTTGCACAAGAGGTGCAGAAGACAGGGTCATTGGTTAGAATCTAAATGTGTATGTCTGAGGGGAGAGCTTTGGCCAAATACTACTTCATCTTCACTTCTGTGCATCATCTACATCTGCAGTTAGAAAACACATCTGTTTCCAATGTAATTACTTGTTTTATTTTTTTAATAAAACAAAAAAAAACCACATATGACCAGGAAGAGCATGACTGTGCACTTCCCTTTGTCTACACCTCAGTCTTTTCTATAGGGGCAGAGGTCTATTTCACAACATTGCTGAGTGACGATCCCTGAAATTTTTCTCTGGTCTTGGAAACCACACTGAAATGTGGAGCTCATGTGCAAACCTTGCCTTGCTTGGAGCTGAAACGCAGCCGTGGCATGCACCCAGAACTTGGACCTGGGAAAGACCCCTGGCATCTGCATTTTAGATATCATCTCATTTTTCAGGTAGGAATTTTGCCTCATTACCTGTTATCAAAATTGATGTGTCTTTAAAAACATGGTTTATTTTCAGGGCCAACATTCTGCCGAGAAGTATCCGAAGAGTAAGTACTGCAGCCAGTGAGAGGGTGATAAAGAACAAGACATGTATGATAAGAACTTTGGACTTTTCTAAACTACAGTGTATATAAATGCACAAGCTTTAAGTAAAAGTTCTCAGTTATCTGGGTTAAAAAAGAAACTCGGCAGAAGATTATGATTCAGGCATGTTTGTGTGGCTCTGATAGGAACAGAACATCTGCAAACCCGCACACACAGACACACAGCACGGGAATGGCTCGTGTGGACTATCGCATATAAAGATCTTTTGTATAATTTTTTTCTGATCGTTGCATGACCATGACCATTATGCAGTTCTCGAGTCTTCCCCAAAAGTGGCTTCTTTAAATTGAGCAGAAATAACTGAGAAAAGCTAAACTGACCTTTGACAGTGTAGCCTGCAGATATGCTGAGAATTAAATATCGCAAAGAATCACAGAGAATACAAATTTATACTTGGGAAGAAAATCATTAAGGCTAACTAAAAAAGGCTTATGGTACTTTCATTAAATATGTACTATCCCTTTTTAATAAGATTTTAAAAAAAAAGACGAAGGAAAAGACAGAGTCAAAGTGAAAAGGAAAAGGAAAGAATAAAGCAAGAAGTTTATTTCAAGGATTATTTCACATAATCTAATAGTACAAATGAATTTCTTTTAAAGGAAATAAAGTTTTCAAGGACTGAAACAAGAAATGAATCCTAAAGGAAAATTCTTGAAGATGACTGGGAAAGGATGCTATTCTTGAAATTACACAAAAGAAAGGCTTTTTTCTGCTAAATAACCCTGTTTCTTCCTGTTTCTTTCTACCATACACAATGACTACTTGTGTATCAATCTCTTGCACCAGCAGACAATTGTCTGAAGGAACGTTTGCTCTTCTGCAGCAAATGATAGGTGCTTCAGTCTGCTGGCAGAGGCAAGCTGTAGGCAGTGATCCATAGTTTTGCTTCATTGCTTTCAGTTCTATGCACTAATTTCCTTCTTTTTTTAAATGGAACTAAATCCAGGTCCCAAACAGTGAGGTATTATATTTTGTGCAAAACAAAGCAGCTAACTGGTACCCAGTGTTTTCCAAACAAGGTTTCCTGCAAAGCTCTGTGCTCCTTACTGTTGACTTGCTGTGCTGATACATCATCTGGGAGAACATGTTGTGATATTTTTTTTGTTTTCAGGCTATACTAGAAAGAGTAGGAACATCAAGCTTTGTCCACTGGGGTGTTAATAGGCAAGTGGAGAGGTGGCAATGGGCAGGAGGGGCAACTTGCATATGAGCACGACCCACCTCACTGTGCTTTATGCAGCAGATCTATTGTTTGATGTAGGTTTAGAGTGTAACATGAGTTCACTTTATAATATAATCACTGGACATGGCAGCAGTATCTTTATATTTCATTTGTGCTTGTTCTGCGATTTCTGATTGGAATGTTAAAGCATATCTATTTTCTGTGTGGTATTAAGAGTACAGATTTTGCATATATTTCCTGTCCCAAAAGTGTTGTGGGTTTGGGGTAAATAGTATTTTATACCTTTCCTAAATAGTGACTACATTTGTATCAAAACCTCTGAAAATTAGGAAAATAAGTCCAAGTACAAATTCAAACATTTGCTAAAGAAGGCTTACAGTCAAAGTAGTTCCCTGCCCTACACACTGGTCTCTTCAAGTGGTGTCCCAGGTTCTCCCTTCTCCAACATGGGAGGCCAGTCTGCAGAGACTACAAAGCCTTGTCTTCTGTTAGGCAAAAAATCTGAATAAGCTGTCACCAGTGAGTTGCCACAGCAGAAACCAGACCACCTGCAAACACTTTGCCCAGCTAAAATATTAACTCCAGACACTTTTTAACCAGCTTGTTACCACTTTTTGTGTGAAGATGCTCCACCTGGAGCATTATCTTTGCTCATCCCCTAGCAGGCACTGTAGGTGAGTTTCTTGTAATGGCAGAAATACACTGTTGTGGTCCTTCTGAAACCTTATTCTGAAGTTTCTGGACATTGTAGTTGGCACAGAGTGACAGTCTCTCTCTAGCCACAGTGACCCTGTTTGGACTGACAGTCTAGCACATCAGCCAGACTGGCACATTAGCCAGACAGCAAATTTAGCTTTCACTCTGAATAACAGTTTAAACACTATTTTCTAAACAACAACCACAAAAAAGTCATCATGACCTAGACTGTGCTTCAAGTCAGCTGTAAGAGAAATTAGGGAAAAAATGAGGTTGGTCTTCTGCCATGCATACAAAAGGTGTTATAACTATCACACCATGGGAATCTGAGGGGCTGGAAGATGAGCCCATACTGCCACAACTTGGAGCAGATACTTTACCTATGTTCTTGAAGACTTACAGCATTTTTCAACACAATTGACTTCTACTGGAAAATCTCACCTGAATCTTTACGTGAATGTTACCAATACATGAAAGTAAATTATAACTCTGGTAGAGTCATTTGAGTAATATTTTATATTACGTCAATTACCAGTGATTACTGATTCCAAAAAGACACTTAGACTGCTTCACATTATATCTGTCATCTCCTCCCAAGTGACATGCTTCATCATGTTTTCTGTACAAATAATCCTGGCAATTCTGGCCCATTTGTGAAAGTATAGTCTGTTCTGTCAATGTGTCTAAGTAAAGGAAACCAACAGTTTCTAAGCTTGCGGAACAACCTGTCTTAATTGCTCTCTAGACCATTTATTACAGATTTAAAACAGGTCTCTAGTCTTTGTCTGTAGTTGGCAGAAGGGTCTTTAATGGCACAAACCGTGCCTGTGATAGTTATGACCACAAAACTCCCACAATTTCAGACCAGACAGCATATGGAGAAAGGTAGCATCTTTTATGCTACTGAAAGACTGCTGTTCTTTTGTAACAAATGTGTTGCAGAACTTCACAACTATGGATGAACCAATGACATGGTTTATATTAAAGCCATATATAATCTTTGTTGAAAGAGAAGGTGTTCACCAAGATCAAGTTCTTTTTGTGTCATTAAGTCTATTTATTCAGTTTTACTTCTTAAAATTTACCTACAGTGACCATGAAACACATCAATTCAGATATGTCTAGCCAGGTGGACTTGCATGCACACCAAAATTATACAGTACCATAATTCTGTTTACACTAGCACGAACAGGAACATACATCCCCTTGATTTTTGAGAGAAAAGTTTAGTTTTGAAGCATTCCCACAGGGAATAATAGATAACTGAGATTGATTTATAAAATCTGTATATTCTTAGGTCTTAAAAAAATCTGTTATAAATTCAAGAAATTTTTTCTGGAGTCATTCATGTTATTCAAAATTTAAAAAAAAAAAAAAAGATTAAACAGACAAAAGTCAGTAAAGGCTAACAGTAGAAACAAAGACTGATACAAGGGTATATGCCATTTGCTAATATGGGTCTGTGTGCCTGCTAAAACTCATGGTGTGCCTCAAATTACTATCATTGGCATATTTTTGAGGAATGAAACTAATATATCTGATATGAAGTGTTTAATATGGTGATATAAACAATACAAGCTGATGTGTTTCAAAATTGAGAGCCTTATTTGTTTGGCATTGAAGGTTAGCAACAGAAGATGTTGTCTGATTAAGTTCCCATGACTGCAGCTTAGTCTTTATGTGGATGAATGCATTTGACGTGTCATTAATGATGCAGCCACTGAAAGAAGCAAGCAGGGGCTATGACACAGAAAGATCACAATGGTCAAGCTAGGATCTGTGAGCGACTGTGTCCTCTGCAGAAAAGTCACTTAATGGCTATTACACTCCCTTTCCAAACAAAGCAGCACCAGCTCAATAATGAAAAAATCAAAGGTTCCAAGAAACTCTTTCATTGCTGCAAGGAGCCATGAACAAAGCAGCTGACTTGTTAAGGAGGCTTGATTATACTATTAGGACATCTGGCCTTAGCATGAGCTCAAGGTTGCAAATCAGACAACTTGTTCAGAAAAGTGATTATAGAGGAGTTGCTGCAGGGAGTAAGAAATGCTCTGGCTCTCTGGATTTAACACATGGTTACAAGCTTTATGCAAGCTGTTATTTCTCATTTAGATTATTTATTTAGCCCAGAGACAGTCGAAATTATATACCATGATATCCCAAAGACACATGCAAAGATAGATCTGTTGAGCAAAGATATACTGTTCTTATGGGGTACATCAGATGTATTAGGCACTCAAAAGATAGGATTTTTGTGTTGCTGTTTTGATGCTGAGGTTTTAACTAAGGCATTTATTAGGAGTCACAGTGAAGGTAAAAAGGAATTTGGGAATGAGACAACAACAAACAGACTTCTAGATGAAGGACTTGGTTCCCCATGTTAGTTTTTCACTAATTACCTACATAAGCTTCAAATAAACTATTTTTGATTTACATCCACTCAAGCATCAACAGAATCAGACATGTAGAGTTGTGGTGGAGAAAATAGTCTTAGATGAGAAATACTGACATAGTTTCTGACCAGAGAATACTATTGGTCTAAAATAATCTTTTTCCACAGAGATGCTGTGGATTAAGGGCTTTGAATTTGATATTACCTGAATTTCTACCTGTTAAAAATTTACTAAATTTGTGTGATTAGTTCTTTCCAGAAACAACTGCTTCTCTGAATTTGAATATCTAGTTGCAATATATTTTGATGGGAACAAAAGGATATAAAAATTACCTGAATGTCATATTGTTGGATCTGTTGTCTACCTGCTATCTTTTATAAAGCTAAACCTAATAAGTGAGTCAGTTGTAAAAGATAGTAAATGATTTGGGTTTGAATGGTTTTATTCTGGGGAGCCACTACCTCTGTATATATTGATTAAACAAATTATGTTACTGACAATATCACTGTTACCACAAAATTTCTATCTTAAATAGCACCTGCGAAGTTCACTGAACCAGCTCAGTGAAACTGCATGAACAGTATGTATCATGGTTTAGCAAGCCTATAGACAGCACTTTTCACTATAACTAATATGGTCATCAAGTCATATTCCAATTCTGATTCTGTCTTAATAAGGGCACATGTAAATCAGAGGGTTTGCTGGACTGGTGTAAACAGGGTCCTTGGAATCTAAACGATGCAGTCTCACTATCAAGATTTCTGCATGATGATTTGGATGCCCTGAGCAATATCTAGCCTCAGTGGCAGGTCTAGAAATCTTTAGTTTTGGGGTAATCCCAGAGGCATAATGTGCAGGTGGAGACTCCTGTTCTGATGTACGCTGTTGCCAGGCTTGGTGCTGGCACATGTGCTGCCCCTGCTCAAAACCCCAAATTCACCCTGAACTAAGACTTAAGACTTTGTGGAGTATTATGAAGTTCAGGTGGGAATGGACCCTACCATTCCGCACACAGGAACTGCGTTTGAGTTTCACTTAAACTAGAATTAGTAGAAAAAGATGGGTGTGGAAAACATTGTGCCAGCAAGGTTCCCCAGTGGAACAATCTGCTTAGACTTTTTGACTTCTTCAGAAAGTGGGTTGCAGTAAAAGAAGTTTGCATTACTCTTTTCCAAGTTAGGGTCAAGATCAGTTTTTGTAACTCAGCATGCTCTAAGATGAGAAATCCTCAAAATTGAATAAATAAAGGTCAACAGTCCAAGCAAGATTAAAACTTGGAGATACATGAATCTTTAATGATTTCATTCTCTGAAAGCTATAGGTGCTCCTTCAAATGCTTTTTTGAAGAAAATTATAGATGAAAGTCCAAGAACTTCTTAGCATTTGTCATAAGCTTCAGTTCTTCACAAAAGATTGTGCTGCTGCAGGGTCCAAAAGCACAACAAAGTCACAAGGAATATGGGATGTAGCACAGGAGTCTGAGATTCAAGATGTATCACATCCTAGGCATCCTTGAGAGACCTTCTGAAGTATATCATTTTTTAATGTGTCTTGGAAATTCTGTGTCTACTGTGTATTATGCATTTCTCAGTAGTTGAATCAGGGCTCCTTTCTCCCTTACTCCATACACAGGCCCCATATGTTTAGCTGTACCCATTTTGTATGCCTGGGATGAATGCCATTCCGATTCTATGACTCTAGTTTAGTTTAAATGAAATATATTCCTTCTGTATCAGTTCTACCTGAAACAGATAAAAGATATCTAATACCAAGTCAACATGCCTACTGGCCATGACGACATTTTTCAGCAATTTTTAGTTTTATTAAAGATCCTGCCTAGTGGGCTGCTATATTTATTGTTAGTATAACATGACTGACACAAAAATAAGAAACTGACTGACCAAAGCCAGCAGTGCTTTTTGAAACCTCTGGCTGGATCTGTAGGGAAAGAAAGATTTTAAGTGAATAATAACATTGAATATGTAACAGAAATTGCTTAAACAGATATGTACTTTACATGAGACAAATGGATCTAATAAAATTATTTCAATACATGTTTCTTCTGAAGGAGAAAGTCTGCAGGTGGCTTACCACATTAGAAACAGATTCTTACTAGGGCACATATATCAACAATGTTCCAAGTATAATGGCAAGGTATCAGTGAGGTGAGCAGAGCACTTTATCCAAATGCCAAATGTCAGATTACTGAAAAAAACATTTTGAGGTGAAATGAAACTCAGTAAATGATCTCATGTGGACAGCTTGAAAGGTATAAATATTGACTAAAGTATAGCCCCAAAAATCTGAATATTCATTGCCACATGGGAGCATGGTGCTTGTGACAGGAAAGGTTGCAATGATTTATGATGATGATCTAATTGCATTTGAAATAACTCATGTAAAAGAAGCCAAAGAAGGAGAAGAGAATCCAAGGGAAATCTAGGAAAGTGTAATCTTAAGCATCAGCTTGAAAAGCTGCTCTCCAAATTAAGATAAAAGAAGTTTCTTTTGCACAAACTGAATTTTGTAGCCATAGAAAATGTACTCTGGTACATTCACTGTGAACCACAAATTTTTGGTAATCATTAACAGCGATGGACAATCACTATTAACAATAGCTGTCTAGAAAATGTTTTGCATTAGGAACAGAAAAAGAGCAAATCATTTGCTTGTACATTAAATGAAGTCTACCTCATACCTCATGATTTCATTACAGTTCTTTTTCTTTTCTGTCTTTTGTTTTGGTTTTGGTTTCTTTGTTTGTGGTTTGCGATGTTTTTTTTTTTTTTTGTACCTTGGTGTTTAAAATAAAAAATACAGGGGAAAAAAGTAGGTTCTAAAAAGCATGGATAAGATGTTCATTGTCAGTAACTTATTATGGAATATGTTTGTGAAGTTAGTTTTCTCTGACTATCACTTCCACCCCACCCCGGCCAAAGACTCACTGTTGACTTACATTCTTGGGCATAGAATAAAGTCCCTGTTACTGGTGACAGCAAATAAACTCTTAATATTCTCAGCAGCATGACAAAACAACAAAGAAAATTCACTGCTTCATTCTGATACCTGCACAGGATTATTCTTTGGGAGAGATCTTGTAGACCAGCTTAAAGACGTCAGCACATGATAACCATACTTCCTTCATTCGTTTCCAGAATTCCTAGTCAATCCCACTATCATAATTTCAGGTGAACTTATAATAATAACAGTAGCAGTAGTAAGACAATGAAAACCTATAGCGAGTTATAAACAAGAACACTGTCATGCCAATTTCATAGGAATCAAGAGCACGACAAGTGCTTCGGGTTAGAACTTAGCCATGTTCAAAAAGGCTATTCAAATGAGTATTCCTGTGGTACAAGTATGACAAACTAAAAAGAAATACTAAATACAATGCGACCGTTTTCCCAAAACACCAAAAGTAATTTTAATTAAAAAATGAAAGATCCAAGATTTCATCTGCATGAGGTGCTTTCTAGCTCATAATTAAGGGGTCCTGGTGTAAAAGCAGCGTCATCAATACACCTAATACAACATTGGAGTCAACTGCGGTGGTTGATGGCAAAGATAAATCAGGTAAAAGGAAATACATTTTAAAAACACACCAAGAAATGCCTATTGAAATATCTGTAAGATTTAGGAGACATGCATTGAGTGCAACAGGGTCATATATTGTAAAGGCGTAGGAATAATGTACATAATAAAATATACCACGAAATTTCACCTCACAGAAAATGCTTGGGTTAGCCATGTCAAATGTATATATATGTAGAGTTTAAAGACAAAATATACAACAACTGCACTCTCAGAATGAGAGACTGCTGAGTGAAAAGTATTCCTTTCTGTCCAGTCCCAGCATGACTACTGTTCTGACTGATTAGTATCTGAAGTGTAAGCCTCTTCTGTTTGTCTTTAATTAGACACAGGTATATAAAAAAAGGAAGAATTGAAGAGGTATGAGAAACACTGATATTTCTGTTTGTGTCTTGCCCTGGCATAAGCAAGCATAGCTCGGTGGAAGGCTACCTGCATTCACACATATTATAGGATTTTCTGTAATTCTCGGTGTCTATTAAAACTAAATTGGTGATAAGCAACAACCGAGCTTCTACACTACTTTCCTGTGGACTCCTCTGTCAGTTTTATTAATTACAAGCCAGTGAAAGTTGTTTAAAATCAGCTGAAGTTATTTACCCAATGGCTGTATTACCTACACAATGAATTCTGTGAATACTTAACCAGTTCTAATTTTATTATTAATAAATATACCATGTTTCAGACCACCAAATTTTTTTTCGTCTGTAAAAACTGTAATTTATGTTAACTGGAGATCAAAATATACCAGAATTAGAAAGAAAAAACCTCACATCCAAGTTCATATGGTCAGAAAACTAGATTCTCTGCAGCTTCAGACAATAACTTTGTGAGAATAACTACACAAATAAACAATAACTCTAAAAATAACACTTTTTAGAGACTCCAGTGTTCTTTCTTGATAATACTTAGCTCATCTCTGGCTTTTTTTTTCATATTTGAGTTTCAGTGGGATCTAAAGCAATTCAAGAAATTAAGTCTAACAGAAAATGTTTGTGGTGTCGTGTAGCTCTACCCACAGACTTCCATCCACAGACATTTTTGAATGAAGTGATCAAATTTTGGTCAAATCTTCAGTTACACAGGTTATTACAATTTTCTCTGTTTCAGGATCCATTCCATTTGATTCTGGTTATATATCATCCCTTTTTTACAATGTCCTTGACACTGACACTGTGTGACTTGAGGTTGCCTCCAGTGTCTATTCAGTTTATCTATCTAACAAACACCAAATAACAGTTACAAGGAAAAATCCTTCATCCCACTTAAAAATTCAAACTGCCAAACAAAAATATGTGGCCTTCTTCACATTATATGAATACATTTTATGAAGCTTCTGATGTAGTACACATGTTTTCAGAAACCTTTCCATAATGTAATTTTACCAATAGATTACTTGCGAAAGTATATGAGACAGCAGGAAAATGGGTACATCCAAAATCACTTCCTTACTTTTTGAAGTCCATTGATCAATGTAATGATGTTTTTATTAAACTGCTTACAAAGATTAATTTTCCATAAAAAGCAGTTGTTTTCATTTTTCTTAATTGGAAATAGCATGAAGTGTTGCCATTCTAACCTAGATGAATGGAAGGAGAGAACAATCCTCAGTTTGTCTGTCCGGAGCCTTAAGCACATTCTTCACTCAGACATCGTAGACTAACAGAATTATTGTCAACAAGCTGAAATTTTGAAAATATTGACTAGCTGGCCAAAACTCAGAGAGTGACAGCAACAGCATTCAGACTTCAGATTCACTGGCAATTCAGTATAACAGTATTTAGCATATATATTAAGTAGTGGATATTTAAATAATATAGCTGTAATGTGTAACTTGTGGGTTTTCTATTATAAATGAACTTGTGCTACAGATTTCTAGAATACACCTACACTTTTAGGCATTCTATTCAAGACAATTTCTATTGCATTATGATTCATTTTGTGGTCATACACAATACATAAGAAATGCTTTTTCCTATAAGCTTGCCTTACAGAACAAGAAAATTGGAGAGACCAAGACCATGCTTTTCAGTCAAGGCAAGGTGATGCCACTATCATGGTGATGCCATTCTCATGCAGTCTCTCGTTTTATCTTCTTCTTTCTAAACTGAAAGTTATTGTTTCACTAATTAATTTAATTACCTGTGGGATGCATCAGAAGGTAACAGTGCAAAGCCTGAAATACACTCCAGGTGGCTAGGAAGTGCTAGAAGGGCAGAAGGATTTTCAAAAGGTAGAAGAATTTTTGAAGCCATAAGGCCAAGGTATCTGACTCCAAGACTATATGGTTTGACTAAACAGAATAAGAATAAATACCAAGCCCTCTATGGTTTGGAATAGTGTGAGTTCATATTGCTAAAATTATGGCTGAATAAAAGACAAGGGTCTGCAAATCCTGCAAATCATTTCCCCACAGCCTCTTCTGGTGAGAAGCCAGCAATAGACCCAGAGTCCGAGGTAAAATTCTAAAATTGATGTTGCTTTTTCCAGGAGGTACTGAATGAGCCTCCAGCTCCCCTCAGAAACACCACCAAATAAAGCAAAAAGAACAGTCTGCAGTTACTCAGCACAGTACAGAGCAGAAGGGTGAAAAATCAGCAAATACTTGATACATTATAGCTACTTGTAAGTATGGCCTGTGTCTCCCTTGTAGTTTCATACATGTAAGAGGTTTCACTCTTGGTCAACTAATCATTTCCAAACTCCGTTATCAGACAAAACTGGAAAATTGTGAGTGTATTTTTATGTATCGGACCACAAATAAAAAAATAAACTGTGTGTAGCTGATGCTAAGAGTTTTTTGGTGGTTAACTTTCTTTTTGAACCATCCTTCTTTCACTACAAATATATAACCTCTGTTCCCTTTCATTCTGCAGAAATAAGGCAGTAGAAGCCCTTTAATCAGCATGCGACCTATTGCACAGCTGTAGCTCCTCTGGGTTCTTCCACTGCTGGCCCTGAGCAGTAACAGGAATGAAAACAGCTGCTTAGCAAGGAAGTAAAATATCTGGTGGAATAGGCATTTGCAGTTATTCTCATTATTTTTAAGGTAACTCAGTAGACTCAGTTTCTCATAGAATTAACAGATGCACAACTTAAAACATGGTTTTACAGTAGGACATTGAGGGGCTTGTGCCAACACTAGCTAGTGCTCAGCAACACTGGCAAGTGCTGCTGAGATTTCCAGATCTTTTCCAGTGGTCACCAGCGCTATAGCTGTGGCTATAACTTAGTCTCACTAGTCTCTCTGTGGCTGGTTCTAGTCTTCCTTGCCACTCAGTCTTCCAAAAATCAAACAAGCACAAAACTAACCAGAAAAGGTATTTTAGTACTCACTCATTAAATGTGTAATTGTAACTGAGAGGTACACACCTGAACCACAGATAGTTTGATTGCAAACTTCCCAGTTAATGCTTCTTTCTGACTGCAAAACACATTAACAGCTGACACCATAGTGAGTCCCAGTAAGTAACTGTGTGTTTATACCATGGCATTTGTCTCATATATTGCTTCCCCAGTTGAACTAAAAGGAAGTATTTTATGTTAACATAGCAGAGGAAGCAGGGCTTCATTTTGTCTGTGTTAGACGGTGGCTTCTAGTTAGTATTGTCAGACCAAAAAATATGCACCTAGCTTGTTGACTTGCAAGCTAGATAAAAGCTTGATTCAAAAATATAACAATAAAAATCAAAAATAAAAATTAAAAAATAAAAATAAAGAAGGCAGCAGGAGGTTTCATTAGAACCAAAGGAAAAAGAAATTGAGGGTAGATAAAATGCTTTTTCCTACCACTACAGAAAAATATCTTTCATACCTTTACTATGTCAGCCTGCATTTTTAAGCTAAATTTACATTTAACTCTTTAAGATTCCAAAATGTTTTGTCCATCTATATTTTGGTTTTGGTAAATAGGATCACAATCTGAAATGCAATAATAGAACAAAAAACATGTTGCAGAGTATTTGACAGAACAAACAGAAATCCGGTGAACATCTTTCAGAATCCAAGTTACAGTTAAACTTCAGGACCATGCTTGTTTAAGAGAAAACACATATGGTTAAACTCTTACCTCAGAGTCTGGAATTAATGACCTCTCAGGTTTTGGAATTAATGACCTCCAGCAGCTGTCACTAACTTTAATTAGGTTAATGTAAGGCATAAGTTTGATTCATATGTTGCATTTATTTCTTCTGTAGACATGGTTCTATTAGGTACAAAAGCACTGCATAGGCGGTATATGCTGCAGGCAGAACTTGGGGTTATTCTGGATATTACTGACAAGTGCTTCCCCCAGATTAAGAGGGCTTCATAAGTCATCTAAGAAACTGCCATTGCTCTCTGGCACAAAAAAAAAAAAAAAAAAAAAAGAAAAAAAGAAAAAAAAAAAAGAGGAATAGTGTAGCTCTTCAGATTAAACTGAAGACTGTGTAGCACAGTGGTAAGGTCGATATTTGACACTCTACCTGCATTTTCCAAATGCAAACCCTTCCACTGGCATCTTTCAGCCTGACCTCGACAGTCCTCCCCATCGTGCTTATGCGTGGACCTCAGGGGTAGTAGTTTCTTCTCTGTGTTACTTTTAAGCACCTCAGTGTTGCACCTACTCTAGAGCCACTGCAGACAGCACATTTTGTAAGACATTACAGACAGTACATTTTATAAGCTATTACCATGGTAAGTCTGAATATTGCATTTTAAAATATTTAGCTTATAGACTGATCAATTATGCATGCATTAACTCAGTTAACTCTATTAACACCTTAACACAAAACTAATGGAACAACTGAATTATTGATAAGCCACTTCTACATAATTATATGAAATTATAGCTAGGAGCAATGCAACTTAGGGATACGAACTTGTCTTTTTGAAACTTGCTTTTCAGTCTGCAAGATATCCCTACATAGGAAATTATTCTTAAGCGAGTGCTTAACTTTGAAAAAGTCTTAAGCACATGTTTAGGTAACTTCCAACGATAAGACAGGCACTCATCAGTACATAAGGAGAGAAAGAGATTCTGTAGGAATAGTGTTAGGGATTCAATAGGCATCCTTCTTCATTATTGACTAAATGATTCAGCTTAGTGCAAAGTATTAAAGGGCTCATTTTTCAGCTCACATAAAAACTAAGGGTTCCCGATGACTCCTGGCTTTTATAGCTGTCATGGTAAGTTGAAGGTACTGGTTCTGCGGAAAACGGTATCAGCTGGGCTTTCATGCTGTGCTTTTTGAGTAATACTCATTTTCAGTCAGTGGATAATTCTACAGTGTAGCGTGAACAATTATATGTCCCCAAGTTGTTTCAGCTTTTAGAAAGAGATTATTAAACTTGCATGTTAATAATGCTAGCTATTCTTTAAATATCAGAATTAAAGCTATATGTTTAAACACATTTATGCTATCGTATACGAGGTAAAATCACACAATATTTTTCCTACAATATGCAAGTCATTTCCTTACTATGTAAGCAGTGGCCCTTCATGGTCCTTCACCTTGCTCTGAGTACCAGTCCAAACTCCAAACAATTTTCTGGTTAATTATTTTCTTCTTAGATTTCTCCTGTTATTTAAGTTCAAAATACTGATGCACTTACACCACTCACACTGAAACATATTTTCAAGGATAGTTTCCTTTATTTCCATTGCATCAGTGCTAATGTTGTGGCCTTTTTACTGAATCTCATTATAAAAGGTTGTCTGCAGGACAAGATTGTTTTCCATCTTGAGCCCTGAAAAAGGTTATTGAGTTTGGTTCTTTAGACCTTTTAAATCATTGTAGCATTTGCCAGTGCATGCAGATATGATGGGGCAGGGTGGGGGGGAGGGGGAGGCAGGAAGGGCACGGGGTGAAACAGTGAGAAAATAAGGCAGGTTATCTAACCAGAAAGTGAACCTGGAAGCAAGCTTTGCACAATCATTTTACTGGTGCTGACCATAACAGAGTTAGATGCTAATTTCTTACGATCACTTTGCAAGCCTTGCAGTTGCTCAGCAGCAAGGATGTTGAATCAAGTCAGTATAAGTCACTGAGGATGCAGTTTTGCAATTGCATTAGGCAGTCTCCACAGGGCTGCTGAAAAGGATGGTTCCCCTCCTCTCCCATCTTTCCATGCCTACTGTACTAGTGTCAGGCGAGTAAACTGTCCCAAGGACCTACACTGCACTAGTGCTCTTCCAATTTCATGCCGCCTATTGGCCTTAGCTTCCTATATACAGAAAAAGCAGCAGAGTAAAAGTGGAGGTGGAAGGAGTAGTGTTACACTCTTGCAGTAGCCAGAGTTAGATGGGCTTGCAGGTATTGTAAGATCACATCTGAACCTACTCTATTCAGATCATCTGTCACACAATACTCTGAAAATACAGTTCTCCATTACACCTAATTCTATGCCTTTGTCAGTTGCTGCCAGAAGCCCACAGCTCAGATCCCTAAACATGGTGTATTGGACAGTGGGGAAAGAAGGACAAGATGAAAATGAGAAGCAGGGATATCCCTTACAGCATTTGCCTGCAGTGTAAATGGGGAAGGTGAACAGACAGCAACACACCAGAAAATTTTTCTGTTTTGCTCCTTTTACGCTATGGATGATGTCATGACGTGTAAGGTGTTCAGGCCTCCAGGTCCCCTCACCCTCCACTTCTTCCCACAATAATTCCATAGGTTGTGTGGCTTTGGTTTTAGTGAGATACAGGAATGGATCCAGAAGAAACAGTCATGGGGTTTTTGTGTCATTGTTCATAGCTAACGTTATAACACAGGACCACCAAGGGATTGGCCAAGGTTTATTCCGTAGAAGAAATCCTTCTGTAGAAGGGAAGAACTCATTGAAACCACACATTAGAAGCAGGAAGACGATTTTTAAATAAATCTTCATTTTTGCTAACATAAGATACCGCCCATGACCTAGAATAAAAAATATGTATAGAATCACAGAATCACAGAATCACAGAATGTTAGGGATTGGAAGGGACCTCAAAAGATCATCTAGTCCAATCCCCCTGCCAGAGCAGGAAAACTTAGGTGAGGTTACACAGGAAGGCGTCCAGGCGGGTTTTGAATGTCTCCAGAGAAGGAGAATCCACAACCCCCCTGGGCAGCCTGTTCCAGTGTTCTGTCACCCTCACTGAGAAGAAGTTTCTTCTCACATTTAAGTGGAACCTCTTGTGTTCCAGCTTGGACCCATTACCCCTTGTCTTACTGTTGGTTGTCACCGAGAAGAGCCTAGCTCCATCCTCGTGACACCCACCCTTTATATATTTATAAACATTAATGAGGTCACCCCTCAGTCTCCTCTTCTCCAAGCTAAAGAGACCCAGCTCCCTCAGCCTTTCCTCATAAGGGAGATGCTCCACTCCCTTAATCATCTTTGTGGCCCTGCGCTGGACTCTCTCCAGCAGTTCCCTGTCCTTCTTGAACTGAGGGGCCCAGAACTGGACACAATATTCCAGATGAGGTCTCACCAGGGCAGAGTAGAGGGGAAGGAGAACCTCTCTGGACCTACTAACCACCCCCCTTCTAATACACCCCAGGATGCCATTGGCCTTCTTGGCCACAAGGGCACAGTGCTGGCTCATGGTCATCCTGCTGTCCACCAGGACCCCCAGGTCTCTTTCCCCTACACTGCTCTCTAATAGGTCATTCCCCAACCTGTACTGGAACCTGGGGTTGTTCCTGCCCAGATGCAAGACTCTACATTTCCCCTTGTTATATTTCATTAAATTTTTCCCTGCCCAACTCTCTAGCCTGTCCAGGTCTCGCTGGATGGCAGCACAGCCCTCTGGCGTGTCAGCCACTCCTCCCAGCTTGGTGTCATCAGCAAACTTGCTGATAGTACACTCAATTCCCTCATCCAAGTCATTGATGAATATATTGAACAGTATTGGTCCCAGAACTGACCCTTGAGGCACTCCACTAGATACAGGCCTCCAACCAGACTCCGCCCCATTGATCACAACTCTCTGGCTTCTCTCCTTCAGCCAGTTTGCAGTCCACCTCACTACCCGATCATCCAGTCCACTCTTCCTCAGTTTTGCCGTGAGGATGCTGTGGGAGACGGTGTCAAATGCTTTGCTGAAGTCAAGGTAGACCACATCCACTGCTCTGCCATCGTCAATCCACCTTGTTACGTCTTCATAAAAGGCTATGAGGTTGGTCAAACACGACTTCCCCTTGGTGAAGCCATGTTGACTGTCCCTGATGACCCTCTTATCCTTGATATGTCTTAAGATGGCACCAAGGATAAGGTGTTCCATCACTTTCCCAGGGATGGAGGTGAGGCTGACCGGTCTATAGTTGCCCGGGTCCTCCTTCTTGCCCTTTTTGAAGACCGGAGTGATATTTGCTTTCCTCCAGTCCTCAGGCACCTCTCCCGTTTCCCAAGACTTGGCAAAGATGATGGAGAGCGGTCCAGCAATGACTTCAGCCAGCTCCCTCAGCACCCTCGGGTGCATCCCATCTGGACCCATGGATTTATGGATGTCCAGATTGCTTAATTGCTCCCTAACCCAGTCCTCATCAACTGAGGCAGACTCCTCCATTGCCCTGCCTTCCTCTGGGGCCTCAGGGGTACGGGGCTCCTCAGGACAGCCTCCGGCAGAGTAGACAGAGACAAAGAAGGCATTCAGTAATTCTGCCTTCTCTGTATCTTCTGTCACCAGGGCACCCACCCCGTTCATCAGTGGGCCTACATTGCCTCTGGTGTTAGTTTTATCTGCCACGTATTTGAAGAACCTCTTCCTGTTGTCCTTGACCCCTCTTGCCAGGTTTAACTCTAAGGAGGCCTTAGCTTTCCTAGTTGCCTCCCTACATCCTCTGACAACAGCCTTATATTCTTCCCAAGTGGCCAGCCCCTCCTTCCATGATTTGTAAACCCTCCTCTTCCACTTGAGTTTGCCCAGCAGTTCCCTGTTTAACCACGCAGGTCTCCTGGCTCCCTTCCTTGACTTCCTGCGTGTCGGGATGCACTGATCTTGAGCTTGGTAGAAGCAGTCCCTGAAAGTTAACCAACTATCTTGGGCGCCTTTACCCTCAAGCAGCCTTGCCCACGGGAGTTCCTCCAGCAACTGTTTGAAAAGGCCAAAGTCGGCCCTGCTGAAGTCCAGGGTTGCAATTCTGCTCGGTATTCTGCTCCCACCACAGGAGATTCTGAACTCCACCATCTCATGGTCACTGCAACCAAGGCAGCCCCCCACCTTTACTGCTTCAACCAGACCCTCCTTGTTAGCGAGGACGAGATCCAGCAGCGCACCTCTTCTAGTCGGCTCCTCCACCATTTGCATCAGAAAGTTATCGTCAATGCACTGGAGGAACCTCCTAGACTGAGGCTGGCTGGCTGAGTAGTCCTTCCAGCAAACATCAGGGTAGTTAAAATCCCCCATAACAACCAGAGCCTGTGACTGTGAGGCCACGCTCAGCTGCCCGTAGAAGGCCTCATCAACTTCCTCACCCTGATCTGGTGGCCTGTAATAGACTCCCACAACAGTGTCACCCCTGCCAGCCTGCCCCTTAATTCTCACCCACAGACTCTCAACTTGCTCCTCAACCGCACCTGGACAGTACTCTATACATTGCAGTTGCTCTCTCACATAAAGAGCAACTCCACCACCACGCTTGGCTGGCTATAGTAACCACAAACATAATGTACATCAAAGACTGGTTTCTGTTGGATTTAGTGGCAATTCTAGCAGCAGCTCTAGAGACCCAGAAGTACACTATGAAGGGCTCAGAGCTGATACAAGTCCCTGTAGTTACACAGACATGCTCTAGTTACGCAGTTTGTGTGTTTCAAAAGCGCAGTGCCTGAGTTCATTGTAGCAGAACCAGGGAAGAAAAAGACAGAAGTTTTTAATAACTGGTGGTAGAACAGTCAGGGATGTGCTCCCTACTTTGCCCTTGTGCATCAAAAAGCACGCTTGGATCTGCCAAGAGCAGGTCCAAATCGTGCCTAGTGCTACTTAACAGCTGGAGAAGAGGGAAAGTCCTCATCCCCTCTCCTGCAGAAAGCCACAGTTACTGTGTCCGATCCTCCTGCCTCTGCTGCAAGAGCTACTAGTTTGGTTTTCTCTCCATCTCACTAACTCAGCTCAACCCTTCACAGCCTTCTGCTTCCCTTCCCGTTCCTGGGGTAGATACAACCTTCAAGCAGGGAGTGCCTGCATTTAGTTTGACTGTGGTGGATGAATACCTCAGTCAGTGCCATACTTTTCTTTATCATTGTTGGATGAATTTCTTTCTAACTACACATGATATAAAGTTTCCTGTCTCAGAATGCCTTCCACTCCTATTTTCCTTGCCGACATTTTTAATATCTCAGATGTTGATTGGCAGTGGGAAGTCAGCCTTACTGACATACAGATCTCAAGTTAATGCTGTTATTAATGAAAACTAGCTACAGCGGCTACAGTTAGCACAACACAAACAGCAAGATGTGTCAAAAGAAGTCAGGTTAAAATGCAGGCATAAAATGGAACTGCTCACGTACTTGATGTTGAGCGCTTGAGTATCTCTCTCTCTGTATTGCTACTGCACAAGTAATTGGAATGAAAAAGTATTCAGCCTCCAGGACATGGCACAAAACACAGACCAGACTGGGGAAATATTCAAAACCTTTCTTGCAACATGAAGGTCATGGTATAGGAGAAAAAAAAGAGATCATAATGCACATCGTAACCTTGGAAATACTTTGCAATATGAGTATTTCCTCTGTTTATTCTGTATTTACATTTGTCACTGTCAGGCAGCATCCAATGAAACTTATTTGGCCAATTCGATTCTGAGAGAGCTTAAAATGAAAATCTGAGGGAAAAGATTCCAGTGTAACCCAGCCAAATGAGGACTGCACAGTCTAAAGCAAGCATGTCCAGTAGGATTGATTTCCAATGAAAATAAATAAGAATATAAAGGTGACATGTATCAAAAGATATATTGCCATCAGAGAAATACTAATGCCTGGAAAAAGACTACATATTTCACTGTCATTTACCAGAAAAAGTATGTATTATTCACTTTAATGAATTAAGTTACAGTACGTTAATGATGATTCCCAAACTCGATAACCATCACACAAAAGGACATTTTTTAAAAGTAGTCTGTATTAGAATTTAGGGAGCTTGTCGAAATGAAATATGAGTGATGTCAAATATGCACTGAAGAATGGTGAATGAGGTTACAGGAAAGTCACATGCCAAGTGATGCTTCTGAAAAGACAGAGAGTTCGGAGCTGGATGCTTAAAGTATGCATGTTAACAACAAGTTCTGTTCAAACACTGACAAGCAAAATTCTCTCTAAGGATGAGATTTTTCAGGAGAGTTCAGCACCTCTTAGTTCCTGAAGAAGTCATTTTGACAGCATTCAGTGTTAAATTGAATTGATGGATGCTGAATGCTTTTCCATATCTGAAACTGGGCAGGGATGTTTACAGTAACAGCCTCCTCCCTCACCTCTTCCCTCCAACTCATTCTTACAACAAAATAAACCTTACCTGCCCACCCTCTGGAAAAAAAAGTTTAAAAATTTTAAGAAAATTTTAAAAAGACACCCACAAAACAGAAACCATACAGAAATCTTTGATGAATTTTCTTTGCAGAAAGATAGTTAGCAACAATGTTTTGTAATAGTGTTTGCTATTTCAAGTCTGCTTTAATTAATGACCTCTGAGTTTAGTAAGGCATAATATCAGTTATCCAGAGTTCAGCAGTTAAAATTATTTGAATCAAAGCCTATTGTGATTTAAAACCTGGAAAAGAATGTGCTAGGATAGGAAATCTGAAGTACTTGAACCTCCTTGGCACTGCAGACTCTTGAAATAGAACACATACTGTACAGACTCTTCAAAGGCAAATGCACACCACTGACCTTATACTCAAGACTTCATTATAACCAGCAGTCACTTCTGCAACAGTCAACAGCATTTATAAATCTAGCACTAAGTTTTGTTTTGCTCACAATAATTTATCTTTTCATTGACTAAATGCTTTTATATTTGTATTTTCTTCCTTACTAGCAACTTGCATAGAGTAAATAAATTTGCATTTCTGCTTAAAAACATACACAGATGCTGACAATATCTTCTCAAGAACATTTCAGGATATTTTGGCTTCATAATTAGGCTATCTTTTAAGTGAAGGCACATGAGGATGAGGCCATCTGGATACTCATGAAACAGTTCAGCTGGAGAGCCAGGCCCACCAAGTAATGTTGGACAGAACAGTGAAAGAGCATGAGTCACTTAATGGGTACTAGTACTGGTAAATGTACACCTGGCACAATTCACTTTCATATTTTTTTTTTCTGACTGTGTTCTCATGATGTACAGTATTTAAGTCTTGCAGGACACCTTCCAACCTTTTAGATTCTACACTCAGATTTATAATTGTAGTAACTTAGAAACTGTGTTGTACAAAGAACATGGAGTTAGGTAAAGGTATAAAGACATAAACATTTCACTGGGAAATCCAGAATGCAAGTGGTCTGTATCAGCCATAGTAACATTTCTAACAAAAACTCATGTTACAGCTACTCAAACTGTTCAACAGATAGGAATGAGGAGGAAAGATTCAGTTTTGACATTTCATCAGCATAATTGCCCGGTATGTGCTAACAGGAAGAAATACAACTCTAGCAATAGGCTACTGAGAGATAACATCTCAATTTTTCAGTGGGATCTGCAGGTCTGGAAAGACTGCCTTTGACCTGTAAAAAAGAATCGAATTTTGAATGACAGATAGTGAGCGAGCATAAATGTGGAGCTGCCCATGTCATTTGTGGAGGAACACTTTTTAAGAGTGGGTCTGACTTCCCAGCTGTCTTTGGTTTGTGTGCTAATGTCCTCTTTCTCATCTCTACCATAAGTCACCCCTCCATCATACGGAAACTGCAAAGTTAGAACAGATTTTAATGGAACAACTTCCCAGTTTCAGACCCACTAAAATTTACTGCTTTCTCATTCCTCATTATTCTCTTTTCAGTAGTGTGCCAGAATTCAGTAATTTTTCTTTTTTTTTAATGTGATTTTTTGGACAGATGCTTTGAGAAGCATTTCATGAAATCATATTCTTCTTTAGCTCCTTCTGCAGGTCAAATTGGCTTTTGTGGACCCACAGCAACTTCATTTTTCCTCAAAGGAAAATGATAGCAAGATACGTTCTTGGATGGATACCGTCTGAGGAAAAAAAAATAATAATAAAAAAAAAGCAGGTGGGAGAGCTCCCAAAATTTCTAAAGTTTCTCAGTCTGCTGTAAAATGGCAGTTTTTCTGTGGGCATGCTTTGCTAATTGAAGTACTACTTAATTCCCTGCTGGGACAGTGACATCTCTTTGGAAATAGCATTAAATCATCTGAGATGCCAATTTACGTCTATTCAGGTGTCACAGTAAAGGTTTTCATTTACGTTTGTCTGTCTCATAGTCCTCAATTATTATGTGCAGCTCAACACCCACCTCTTTTGAGGAGCACTGAGAAACAGTTATTCTCTGAAATCAAACAAGATTTGAAGGTTTCTTTCCTGTCTCAGCAACTGTATGCTTTCTGTCACTTCACCTTTGGGCCCTAGGAGCACATGGATGCATCTGAAGGTGCTTTTAGACTGAAGTGGCTGTGACACTGGGGTCTGGCTCCTTCTCATCCTGCTGGAGGTGTTTCCACCTGTGAGAGGGAAGAATATTTGCCTTCCTAACAGAAAAAAACATGCAAATTTACTGCTGAGCTGCAGAGAGGAATACTGTGCATCTTCAAGCACTGCAGTTGAACTCACCCGGGAGCTGCAGGATGGGGCAGCTCCTCCAGCCCTCACTGAGAACTGGTTTCTCTACATGTTCCTGAAAAAGCCATGCTCATCTTGGAAGGGAGATGCTCTATTTTCTACCTGCAGGCCACAAATGCCTGTTGGTTGATATGAAACCCCAGGAGAACAATCACTGTGGCCTGTATCTGAAGTGCTGTAGGGCAAACAATCCTGTAATTTGAACTCCAGAAATGTACTCCTGTTGGATCTCTTGCCTTTGGTTACTTTATTGCTGCCAACAGTGCCTAAGTCTTTTGTAACAGGCCCAAAGAGTTTTGGCAGTTACAAAAAAGACGACTTATAAAAAGTTAGAGTAAGAGTGTTTTTCTGATCCAAGTCCCCTGAAAGTGCTTCTTCCAGCACTTCTCTGGCCTCTTCTGGACACTCTGCCACCCTAAAACCAGCTTGTTCCAGCTCTAGAAAGGATGTATAATAGAAGGTGGTCTCTCAAACGCAAAGTAGTGAGGACACAAAATTACTGTGGTTCCCTTGCCTGTTATAGCCATGGTGTTACCTGCAATAAACACTGCTAAAGGCAAAATGGCAAACATAAAAGTTTTAGGAAGAAAGGGAGCTTACATGCACTGCCCACACAGAAAAAATATCCTTGGGGTTTTTTTGGCTCTGTTTTGGTGGGGTTTTGTTTTGTTTAGCTTTCTGTAACTGCCTTTGCTGTTTTAAAAATAGCATTGTTGAGCTATGCCAGTAGATAAATCTCAGAGGAACATAAAATAAACAGGAAAAACAACAAAAATCTCATAGCATTCTAATAAAGCTGAAAAAAAAATACATGGTCACAGCTAATCCTAGGTGCTATCAATGTGAGAGGCTACAGCGTGAGATACCCATTCTGACAAAAGTTGACACCAAACAAATTAAAATATTAAATAATCTTTTCCAGGCAACAGAAGGAAACAGTGTTGTAGGCCAGATAGTAATCAATCTGATGCTTCTTCAGGAAAAAATATACTGAAAAGGGAGGAAGGGGCATTTTATACTTTCTTTCAGAGGCCAAAAGTGGGAGGGAAATCTTGGGAAACTGTACCGAGAAACAGGAAGGTCTTAATTCTGCTACATGTGCAGTTGTGGCCACATTTAACCTTGCATGCTGGAAGATGGAGCTCTCTAAACTCCTCTCCCACAAACTCTTCACAGGTCACATTTCTGATAATGCTGAAATTTCATCCAGGACTTGTATTTTCACAAGGTAGTAAGTGATATCACAGAGTAAAATCTTAACCATGCTGAAAAAATTAAATCTTTTGTTTATTATCTGATTTTCCAGTAAAACACTGCAGTATCGGAAGTTAATTTTTTTGTTGTTTTTCTCAATCATTTTCTTCTGGCATAACCAAGGTAGCCACACTAAATCAATGTTTTGTTAGAGAGAAAGTCAAGGGTCCTGGACTTCCCACATCCTGCTGTCTTCTCCAAATGCAAGTTACACTCATAGACTGCACTTGGCTCAGCACTCCAAGATGGGACAAACATGAGCGAAGCCTTCTCAACACTTCCTTCACTGTGCTGCTGGTGCTATCATCCCTAAAGAAGCAGGGGATGGCCATTATAAGGTTACCAAAAGGCAGGCAATTAATTAAGGATACTATTTATGGTGTCAGTATTATTAACGATGACCCTTTTTCCCACTGCTAAGGCAGAAATTATGTGATCAGGTAGTAGTGGTTAACTACTGGTGGCTTTTTGCAGCAAGTGTCCTCCTAATGTTTAGAGTCCTTAAAAGCAAAGGTGGTAGAAGTGGATCCTGCAGGAGATACAATGAAGGAAAATGGTGAAGCTGCTGGAATTGAGTCAGAACCAGAATTGTCTTTTAGGAATCATTTTAGATTTTCCTTGAATTTCAACATAGGGTATGACTCACATAGACCAATAGTTACCTCCAAGGAAAACAAAAACAAAACAAAACAAAACAAACAAACGACAACAACAACAACTTCTAAGAATGGTCAAACATAGATGTCAGCAGAATCAAGAGTGTTTGTACACAGACAAGAATTGCCAATATAGCTCTTTCTGAGGATGTTACCAAATCATCCTGACAGTACAGAATGATGAAGAACAATCCCTCAAATTTGCAGAACTAATATAATCTGGTTCAGGCATTGTAAACGGTTTTCTTTCTGAGAATTTTTACGATATCTTCCTGATTAATAGTGTACCGCGTTGGTCTGTGTCAGTTTATAAAGCTGAAATCCCTCATAGAGACTTCAGCTGAACAGCAGCCCAGAGGTATTCAAAGAATGTTGTTACAGTCACAAAGAAATTTCTTCTACGCACAATTGCACTCTCTGCTGTCTGTAATCTGAAATGAAAATAGGGAAGATCCTCATGTTCACAGCTGTAGCTTATATCCCCTTATCAAAAACATACTTTAGGTTAAAGAACTACACGTGCCATGAGAAAGACCCACCTCTTGTTTACGTAAACCAAATTTGGGTGTTTGAGAAACTACCAAGACCTATTAGCACAACCAGGTTTCTAACTTTTAGTAATTCAAACCAAAGGGGACATTCCAACCCTGATCCTGTACATGCTAAAGTTGTGAACAGCAACAAAATATGATATTCCTAATCAGTTGAATAAAACAATTTATGTCATAGATAATCTCTTTTTTGATGGTTTATTATTCATGGTTAATGCACAGAGGTACATGGGAGACAGCTTTCTGTCTTCCCCAGATGGATCAGGATTCTCATGTGGACTAGTAATCACGCTCAAACCTCAGCTTCCCAGTCTGGGATATGGAATCTCAATGCTTTAATTTCTTGTAAGGTTGCTGTAAGAAGTTGGTCAACAGCCACGAGATACTCGGATAGTATTTCAGAATGAGAGTATAGTTACAGTCATGATGGTATGTCACAAAAAGAAAAACAAAAATAATCAGAAGGAAAGATCAATATATGTATTAATAGTAAAGAGGAATCGCACACTAGATCCTCTACCATTCACAAAATTCACTAATTTTTTTTTAGAAAATTAAAACAAAAAAAAAGAGAGAGAGAGAGAGTGAGTGAAAGAAAACCAGTAACCTGAATGAGCCACCGCACAGGATTCATCAGATGGCTACCTGCTAGGTTTCATGACTGTTAAAGTATCTAAAACCAATGTATGAAACATGATCTTAACAAAAGGTAAGAAATATGAACTTAGATTATTTTGGGGATTTTCAAAGCTTTTATCTTGTTCTCATGATTATTCTCATTACTGTTTTTTGTCTACAGTAAGACTCAACTTGCCTCACTGTCCTGGTTAGCAGTCCTCAAAGGTGTATCCCACACGCAAGATTAATGCATGCTGGAAGAATGTTACAAAAACTTACATTCTGTTATGGTCTAAGTTGGGAAACAAAAATCTTTAACCTTGAAAAAAGTGTCTTTCACAACTGGCTGGAAAACTTCAGGCATCTTGAGTTGAGATGTTAAGCAACTGAAAAGAGAAGATGTTTTGAAAAGAATAAGAGTCACGAGTGAGGAGATTTTATATGGAACAGCATTTAAGCCACAACCTGCCGTAGTTTTCTAGGAACTTTAGAAATATTCAGGCAAGATTTATGAAATATTAATTTTTAGCTGGAAAGGATATACTTTAAAACTGTGTTCTCTGTTATAAGTAATTAGAAACAAAGAAGAGACAGGTGCTGTCTGGTATAGGAAACCTGAAGTAGTTATCTATGTATGGAACAGAAACCAGCAGAACAGATCATCTCCTACTTTGATGGCATTTCTCAGTTACCTCTCTGTCGCAGCCTCTTTCACAGGGAAGGTAGCTCTTGGGTTAGGAGTAGGGGGAAATCACCTGCCCGGTTTTCCATTGCTGAGTTTGCAAGGCAGCTCCTACCTCCTCAGGTCACATTACCAGAGCCTCCTGGGTCTCACTAAGCTGTGGCTGTGCTCCTCCTGCTTCAAACAAGCTTATTTCCTAGGCTTTCTGTCCATAACTTTCATGAAAATGAAGCCCACGTACACCAGTCCTGCAAGACAACTTAAAATGCCTTCTTACTGAAACCACATCTTTCAGAAGAGCTTTTTAGTTCACTGATGTTTTTCTTCAGTAGGCGACAGTAATAACACATATCAGAGTTTGCACTTGAGTCTTAAGACTTCATAGAGAAAACAGAAGGCAAATCCCTACTCCAGTCTTCTGCCTCAGTTTCCTCATTATGCTAGGACATTCTTTAGGGTGGTATTTCCTTTTATCTTGCATATAGTGCTGGTGGTTTACCTTTTTAAATCGTGATGACTGCTTCTGTCTCTATGTTGTGGTTTAGCAGGTGCTGCTTTTGCCAGGGTATACCCATTTACCCTCCACACCTTGTAGTTTCCCATGTAGTTTCCTCTAATGTTAGTGAACCAGCATCACAAAGTTTTCATATATTGCAGCCTGCTGCTGAGACATATAGAATGGATTTTCTTCCACTTCAGCTGACACTTTGGGTAATGCTGCTCTCACTCTTGTTAACAATCATTATGATTGTACAGCTGACCACAGCCCTTTCTCTCAGAGGTATGTTGCCACAATCATTTTCAGTAGTGCTGTACGTATATTCAATTATACCACTTTATATAAACATCATATTAGATACAGCCCACAAATTACTCCAGAGTTACACCAGTCACCTGCTTATAAGTTTCCTTAAATTGACATGCAGAAAAAGAAGTTTTCATCTACCACAGTTTTTAATAAATGGCTCTAGCTAATTCAGCATCACCATCTACAGCTTTGGGACCAAGCCATCGCAAAGCATGGATCAGATCATGAGCATATCTTCCCTCATCCGTACCAATGTTCAGATCCATCCATAAAGCTGCAGTGATTCCAGCTTTACAAATGGAGCCCCAGGCAAAGAAAATACAAGACTTAGTCAAGTTGCCACAGTAAACTAGTGCTTAGCCCACTGTCCTTTAAGCTATTCTTAAATATCAGAATAATCAAATTAACAAGCTGGATCGGTTTTCACTTAAGGAGTTTCACTGTCTATTCTAATAAATAGCACTGACAGTTTATGCACTTTAAAACGGGTTGCGTTTTTTTCTTAATTATGCAAGTTAAGTAAAAAAATATTTGCTAACCTGTCATTAAGCTTAGCAAAACTGACAAACTGCATTGTTTGTAGTGCTATCCTATCTTTAATGTAACATTTCAGAATAATTCGCTTTTTCAGTGAAGCAAGTTAGAGACAATGTCAGTTTCCACGAAAAAAAAAAAAAACAAACACCTTTTTGGCATTTTCAGTTTGTGCCATTTTCTGAATGTCATTCAAAGGTAGTATTCTGTATTTAGTCCCCATGGTCTTCTCAGAAAAATACCAACAACATTCACTGAAAGTTATAAAACATGCATTATTTACCCAAGTGACAAATTCCCAATAAGCAGGGTTTTTTAGTCTCTGCATGTATTATTTAAAGAGTTTGCTTTATTTATCATATATTTATACAATTTGTTATGCAGATTTTTTCCCACTAGTAGAATATGCAAACTGGGCATTATCCTTTTATTACAGTGGGCTGCTGCTTGAGAAATGGAAGACAGAAGTGCCAGTAACAAGACAGACCACTTACAAACACTGGGAACAGGACTTTGCTCATGAAAGCAAGCCCCACATCTCTCCTTCTTTCACAAATCTTGAGAAATATTGCTCAAGATTACTACTGAAGTTCTCATTAATTTAAAAAAAAAAAAAAAAAGGCATTTGGGAGGGATTTGCTTGTCTCATAGGTTCTAGTATCCACAGGGAAATATGTCAGGTAACCATCGCACCATGAAGGGCTCTGGTCCACCTGGATGCTTTTGGCACTGACTTGGGGAATCTGAGAGTTTGACACTGAAAGGCAAAGCAGGACTTTGCATATGCATGTATGCGTTTGCTTAACACAAACAAGCACTCACTATTGACCAGGAGCAGAAGGACATTATAAAAGTCCTGAAGGGATTAAAGCCAAGTTGAATTCTTGTGTCAGGAAATATAAAGAAAACCATATCGTAGAGTAAGGATCCAGGTTTTCAAGAAAGATTTTGGCTTATTTGGGGAGCAGGTAGATGAGATCTCAGGGAACACAGCTCTGAAGGGCCAGGAGCTCAGGGGAGCTGGCAGGGTTTTAAAGGCAGTGTGAGCCATCCCCATACTCAGGTAAACAAGCAGGTTTATCAGGAGACCCCCACCTCCATCCTATGTGATAAAGCCCTGGGTAACCTGGTCTGACCCCACAGCTGGAGCTGCATGGGGTTGAATTGGAGACATCCTGAGATCCCTGCCAGCCTGAATTTTCCTAGGATACTATGATAACAAAGACTAGAACAAAGACAGAAAAAAAAGTTCCCTACAGAAAATTTCAGGTTTGCAGCATAGTCATGTGTGATGGACATGGTATGCATATAGTTATGCCTTAAATAGCTGGGTTTGCAACTGGAGGATTTGGAAAGTGAGCTGGGATATCCCAACTCAGTGAAAGACAGCAACCTCATAGCAAGACCTTATAATGAGAGACAGTGCCCCTCACTATCCGTGGAGGGAGCTGGAGGCGGTGGTAAAATCTGGCCCTTGATTAGAGGATTACCTGACTTATTAAAAACCCATGCTGTATGAATACAAGACTGACTGAGAGCCACCACGGTGTGGTGGGGCCTCAGGACAGACCGGGTCTCACCTGAGAAGACATTGCATGAGAGATATGAGAGAAAGTCTGGCAAAAGGAAGACTTTCCCTTGGTTGGGGAAGATCAGGTTAGATATCATTTAGAGAAACCAGACATCCAAAAATCCATGGGCCCTGATGGGATGCACCAGAAGTGCTGAGACAGCTGGCAGATGTTATTGCAAAGCCACTCTCCATCATCTTTGAAAGGACTTGGAGAACAGGAGAGGTGCCTGAGGACTGGAAGAAAGCCAATGTCGCTCCAGTCTTCAAAAAGGGCAAGAAGGACAACACGGAAATTTCAGGCCAGTCAGCCTCACCTCCATCCCTGAAAAGGTGATGGAACAGCTCATTCTGGTTGTTATCTCCAAGCATGTGGAGGAAAAGAAGGTTAGCAGGGGTAGTCAGCATGGGTTCACCAAAGGGCAATCATGTTTGACCAATCTGATAGCCTTCTATGAGGGTATGACTGGCTGGGCAGATGAGGGAAGAGCAGTGGATGTTGTCTACCTTGACTTCAGCAAGGCTTTTGACACCATCTCTCACAGCATCCTCATAGGCAAGCTCAGGAACTGGGGGATGAATGCATGGTGAGATGGATGATGAACTCCCTCAGCCGCTCCTCATCAGACTTGTGCTCCAGCCCCCTCACCAGCTTCATTGCTCTCCTCTGCACTCTCTCTAGTACATCAATGTCCATCTTATGATGAGGGGCCCAAAACTGAACACGGGATTCAAAGTGGAACCTCACCAGTGCCAAGTACAGTGGCACAATCAGTTCTCTCGTACTGCTGGCCACACTGTTCCCAATACAAGCCAGGATGCTGTTGGCCTTTTTGGCCACCTGGGCACACTGTTGGCTCATATTCAGTTTGCTGTCCATCAACATCCCCAGATCCTTTTCTGGCAGGCAGCTTTCCAGCCACTCTCCCCCAAGCCTGTAGCACTGTCTGGGGTTGCTGTGACACAAGTGCAGGACCCGGCACTTGGCCTTTTTAAACCTCATACATTTGGCCTCAGACCAACATTCCAGCTGGTCCAGATCCCTCTGTATGGCCTTCCTACCCTCCAGCAGATTAACATTCCCACCCAATTTGTTGTCATCTGCAAACTTACTGAAGGTGCACTCAATCCCCTCATCCAGATCAGTGATAAAGAGATTAAACAGAACTGACTCCAATACTGAGCCCTGGGGAACACCACTCATCACTGGCCGCCAACTGGATTTAGCTCCATTCACCACAACTCTTCGGGCCCGGCCCTCCAGCCAGTTCTTTATCCATCTAAGAGTCCACCCATCCAGGCCATGAGCTGCCAGCTTCTCCAGGATAATGCTGTGGGATACAGCATCAAAGGCTTTACTGAAGTCTAAGTACACAACATCCACAGCCTTTCCCTCATCTACTAGGTGGGTCACCTTTTCATAGAAGGAGATCAGGTTAGTCAAACAGGACCTGCCTTTCATAAAGCCATGTTGACTGGGCCTGATCATTTGTTTTTCTTATATCAGTCTTTGAGATAAAGACATTAACAGTGTCTCTTCCTTGAGGCCTCCCTATTCTTTGCTAAACAAAGGCCTTGTTAATGGTCTCTTCCTTGAGGACTCATTAGTTGGGCTTGAACAAAAGCAGGGTCATTCCATGATCACTGACCAAGCAAGGGAAAACACAAATCACCAATTACCCCTAGAGGACCACTGACTCATTTCTGGAACCTCTGACTAATTTCTGGACCAATCTCCTCAATTAGCATGAGGAGCAATCAGAGGGAAGAGATGAGCCACCCTCTCCTATGTCGCATGCAAATGAACCGAAGCGTAAAAAACTTCTCACCTGGGACACTAGTAAGGAAGTCTTATCATACCCACGACCTTGGGAATTACAGAAATCATTGCACCCACTGGATCAACGGACTCTTGGCGTGTTAAAATCTTACCTTTATTCCAATATCTTGATCTATCTCTCTTTTCTCTCTCTTTCTAGCTTTACTCTAGGCACATAAGGGTAACATCATTGTGAGTTTTGTTGCTGAAGTCTTGTTAAGTTTTATGATATAGTTACAAACTTTTGCCAAACCACTATTCGCTGTCATTCCACTGAGTTTTTAGTAAATTCATTATTTAATCAAACCTCTTGAGTAATGGTTGTTACTCATGGTTATCACATAGAGCATTTAAAAGTTAACTCTGCCCTTTACCCACTGAGTGGGACAGAGCATCACATTAATGAAAAAGATGGCATATGCACTAGGTAAATACATAAGTGCCTCTGTCTTTCAATCTGAGTCTTATAAGAACCTTTTTGCCTCTTCTGAGGAGAAATATCTGCACTTTCACATTGAAGTAATATTTCTCTCAGGACAAATAAATGTCAAACACTCCTAAGCAGAAGAGTAATACTTATGCTCCATTAGCCCCTATATAATGGTGGAAGGCAGACCTCCAACCCACCGTGCTGATGAACAGCCATCTAGTGCCAAAATCAAGCTTTTATTTCCCAACAAAGATAGTACAAAAATACTATCAGATAAGATAGTTTTCCTGGTTTAGTAGATACTTCATTGCATTTGTATGCATGTATACATACTGTCCTGGTTTCAGCTGGCATAGAGTTAAATTTCTTCCTAGCAGCCGGTATAGTGCTGTGTTTTGGATTTAGTAGAAGAAAGTTGGTAACACAGTGATGTTTTGGTTGTTGCTAAACAATATTTATACCAAGTCAAGGACTTTTCACTGAGGAGGCTGGAGAGGAAACAGCCAGGACAGCTGACCCAAACTGGTCAAAGGGATATTCCATACCACATGACATCACACTCAGTACATAAGCTAGGGAACAGTTAGCCAGGGGACCGCTTCTCAGGAACTAGCTGGGTATCGCTTGATGGGTGGTGAGCAATTGCATTGTGTATCACTTGTTTTATATATTCTATTATTATTATTCTATTTTTTTCCCTTTCTAAACTGTCTTTATCTGAACCCAAGCAGTTTACCTTTTTTTCTATTTTCTTTCCCATTCCACAATTGGGGCAAGAATGAAAGAATGTGTGTGTGAGTATGTGGCTTTCAGCCGCCTGCCAGGTTAAACTACAACACACATAAATTCACAGCCTGTATCAATGGATGGGGAAAGCATGTATCAATGTTAACCATCAAGTTTCTTCATTTTTCTTCTTAATGCTTCATTTCTATGAAATATTCTTTCTCTCAGCCAAAAGCCAAACACAGCGCATAGGATGGCCCATTTAAAAGCCATGTTCTCTTCCACAAGTAAAACATGATCACTAGTGACTTTGACTGTCCTCTTGCTTCCCCTGGCAAGGATTGCCATAAGCTTCACTAACATCAGACACGGAATCATGCTCCTATGTAGTAGCAGACTTATGAAGAAGCACCTTCATTTTTCAATCAGAAAAAGTGCACAATGAAAGTCACATCTTATACAGCAGAGCAAGAGCCCGAGAAGAGGGAAAGTCCACAATCACAACAGGTCATGAAACTCAGCACAGGAAAGACAACAAAATCCATTTCCATACTAACAACAGCACACTCACATTAACTGCATTATATTACAGCAACCATATGAATTGGTTTGACGTTCTCCCAGTCCTTTGTTCCATTTCAGGAACAGTGCATGGAGATAGGTATAACCCGGCCTCTTGGCTTACAATACTTTACACTCATATAGTGCAAATGCACATGGTTTAGTAAATGCAGGACAGGAAACAGTCTACAGTTATACAAGTCAGCCAAATAATTTTAATATTTTTACAGCTGTTCTGTATGTGGTATATAATACTTCTCTGACCTCTCACAGGAGGGTAGCTCCTGCTTTTTGCCTTGCTGCATCAATCCAGTATATAAAAATAAAATGGGATTTGTTCTCCTTCTTTCACCTCACACAATTCTGCATTTAAGAGGTATGCCAAAAATAACAAATTACTGGTGTTCAGGTGAGCTCCTCAGATGGTTTAGGTGAGCTCCTCAGATGGTTTAGCTGAGCGTTGAGTTCCTTTTACTTTTGTGAAGATTCAACAGTACCAATCAGATACAGAGAAGAACAGAAAAAAACTAAAACTGTATGCCTTCTTTAAAAATATATTCCCTTGGTAAAGAGTGGCCAAGAAAACTAGAAAATGTTAAGAACATTCCTCTGAATCTTTTATGGATTAAAACCCTGCTGACCCTTTACAGCAGCCAGCAAAGCAGCCATAGATGAACAGCTAAGCAGAACAATCTGTTACATTGTTTTTCTGATTTTGAAAAATGCTAGAGCAAGTCAAGAAATAAAACCAGCTTAAATGTCAGTGCTTATGAACAGATTAAGCACAGAAAGCCAACTATCGGTAATCCATCTCCTCATCTTCAAAGTAATGTTTCATTTCTGACATCTAACTTAATTGCAAGTAGGAATAACTATTAGACCAAAAAATTGAAAGGTTTAAGCTCAGTCCAGCCTCAAATGAGTTCTGTGGATCAAAGTTTGCCTTCTCTGTGTTGCCTTACAAAAAGATCCCTTCAAAAAAGTAAACCTTGTTCCTGTTGCTTTGAATAGAAAGTGTTGCAGAATAACAGGGAAAAGGTGAGCTATTTGGTAGGCAAACTAAGTCTAACAGATGATGTTCAAATATCTGAATTAATAGAAATCTGACTACTTATTTGTTCATGGAACATAAAATAAAGTAAATGACAGTGTAAATCTTGACATGAAATTGAGATTTTGTTAAAAAACCTACTATATGTTTTCCTGTTCTCCAACAATTCTACAAATGCATTTTGCTCTCTAGTCAGACAACAGTTGTCTGAGCAGCCCATGCCAAGTCACATAGAAAATGGTCTTCCAGCCTCACTACATCTGTTCTTATGAACTCAATTATTTCTGGCTTATATTAGAATTCATTCTGGAAATCAGGCACCCATATTCCAGCTAAAGTTGGAGTTGCTCACCCCCACAAAGTGGCCATGAAGACCATGAAGTCATCCTGAAAGGAAAATATGGCAAAGCATCAGCTGTTACAGTCAAAGTTGATCTTAATTTCTCCACACCTTCATTTACTCATTTGGATGCATTAAATGGATATATTAATATTTGTCACATGTACCTTGTAATTTGTTTGAACATATTTTGACAAAATATCTTCCAGTTAAACAGTGGAATTCTGAAATTCTTTGCCTAACTCTGTGCTTTGAATTCAGTAAAGCTACTTACAGTGTCATGTTTCACACAGTAGGAGAAAAGATGGAGAATTTTAATTCAGTTAAAATCGTCTGGGCTTAGAAGGTTTAGGAACTGAACAGTATGGTTTCAGCATCAGATTTGGTCCTAGTTTCATCACTAGTGGCCCTTGCAAAGAAAACAGTGCCAGGACAAGAACTGAAGGAAATGTTAGATTGCCCATTCTGGGATCTGAGAGATATTCCAGGAAAAGTGAGATGGAAAATGTGACTGTTGGAGGCTCCATTCTTCTGTGTGGCCTTGGGACTCCAGAGCTGGAATGCTTCATCCAAGAGGTCAACAGTTAAGATGCACAGGAAACAAAGAAATTATGCTAGTCAAACAGGGACTCCTATGATTGCTTGGGAAAAACAAACTCACAACCAAAACAAAACAAAATAAAAATGGTCCTGTAATGATTTGAGCTTCTCTTTTTCATGCCAGTTTTGAGTGAAATATATGGGTGATGTGCTACCTTGGATGTAACAAGACAACCTCAAGACCTGTAAGAGTTAAAATGGAAGCTTTGGCACAGATTAATCTGATTTCTCTCTTCAGGCCAATTTGGCAGTCAGAATAAATTCTTCTGAGTGCAAGTTTAGGATATAGACCATTCGACAGGATAAAGATATTTATTTTTTCTATTATTTATTATTAATCAAAAGCTTCATTAAAATTTTAAGAGCCAGAGTACGATATTTCAAAGTTAAAGATGGAGCGAGGGAGGTGTTATCCTTCCACCTCTGAGGGCATCAGATTTCCATAAATTCAATTGCACTGGAAGAAGGCAGAACAATACAATATAAATGAAATTCCTAGCATGGTAAACTTGGCACTAGGGTGAATTCCATGCAACTTAACCTTCAGAAAGGATGTTTTCAGCATGGACCTTAAAAAAGAAAGCTTCTCCTGTTCTGTGTTCTGTGTGAATGACACCTTAATACTTCCAGAAAGGTAGAAGTTTAAATAAAAATCTTCGCTAGTGTTACCCTCCTGTAAAAGTATTGCCCTTTTTGATTGTTTATTTAACCAATATAATTTCTCAGAAGACATATCAGTGGTTTTATCTGGGAAAATTCCATCTTATACTTCTTGGATTTGAGGCATATTTATTGGCTTTGAGGCACATATTCTTCACCACAGGTAGGATACCTAATTTACCCTGGAATGACATGGAAGCTTCACCATCAAAAGTTTGTAAGATTCAGTTGGATACAAACCTGTTAGGAGTCTCAGCTGATCCTGCTTTTGGGGGCATGGGTGATTCTCTAGACCTATTATTTTAGTTGTTGTTGTTTTTTCAGTACCTGTAGTATAATGACCAGGTTTAAAAAAAGAAAAAAAGGAACTATCCAGAGGGGCAGAGAATCCCTCTGGTCTAAAAATTTATGTTCTTGTTTTTCTGTTTTCCCCCAGTATCTCGATGTCCCATAATCTAATCAATTAGTGACTTAGCTTATTTAAAATGCCATACAAGTTCTTTCAAACCTCCTGGTCTCATCAGCTACAAGTTTGAGTGATGAGAATTTGCAAATAAGTAGACAGGTACTTATCTATACACGGAACAGGTATAAAATTGCCTTGGGTCACACCTAAGTCATGAAAATAAGGCTAAAATGTAAGAATCAATGAGCTATGAAACATTCAAGAATTTTTTCCCTCCCTACTGTTCCTAAAGTCTGGGAAACATGAACCAGGCTTATAAGTTTCTTTAAGGGGAGCAAATTCTAGACTGACAGATATAAAATTGAACCTATTTGATAGCATTAGGATGACTTAGACTCATTTCTACATGGCTTAAATCAATTTCCCTATTCACAGAATCATAGAATGGTTTGGTTTGGAAGGGACCTTTAAAGGTTGTCTAGTCTAACTCCTAAATTAACACAGTAAATTAATACTTAAAAAAAAATTAAAATAAAAGAAATTCAAAATTGTCTTAAAGGCCAGGAAATCCTTCTGACCACTTCTTTGGGGGAAGACACAAGGAGAAATTCCCTTTTCAGAGTGATAAAATAAAAACATGTAATTCAGCTGATGATATATTTCTCCAAACGAGTTAATAGAACTCATAAGCAACTCCTGATTTCTCTTCTTCCTCTTTTGGTGAATTATGAGCTAAGTCCATTGCCAGCTAAGTCAATCAGCTGAGTTTTTTCCTCATTTGTTAGAGGCTGCCTACTAGACTGAACGGCCTAACCTCTCTCCAGATGGAAAACCTTTTTATGAGGCCCTCACACAGGTTAAATGCTCAGTCACAGTGATCAATTTAAACTGCTTGAATTTTGAAGATGAAGTCCTTTCAACACATTGTTTGTCACTGAGAAAAAGGCAGAGAATTATAGATGAGACAGCTCTAAACTGCAAATCCACATATCACATAGGTACTTAATTCAAGGCTGTTGGTGAATCTGAAGAATTGGAAAGGGATGGAATTTCAAGTGTAACTCTCTGACATTCCCTATCTAGTGACTTAGTTAGTACTTTCCTGATGCATAAAGCCCAGCACAAAACCGGTTTGGTAGTCACGAAGCACATTTGAGGCCTATAACTTTGCTTGTATTGCACAGGAAAATAAGGTTAATAATTGAGGGCTGCCATTTCTTCTCTGAGAAACAGGTACCTGTAGGCCAGGCCTCTCTTTATCTATGGATCTAAACAGATTCAGCCCACATAAGTGCAATTACCTCAATTAAAAAAGCTTTCAAATAGGATCCTAATTTTCCCTCGATTCCTTCCACAGGTACTAGATACATAGACCACTTTCTGCAAGTGCTTGTGTATTAATTTTAAAGAGAATGAAGAGCTGTAGAGTAATTAGTTAACTAATATATCTCAAACAATTTATCTAAACTTTTTTTCAAAAGAGCAGAGAAGAAAGCCTTGTATCTCAACAGAGAGGAAGCTAAGCAGTCAACCAAACCTCTTCAAAATCCTTAATTCTGCGATGAACAACAGTTGAAGCTCTACACAGCTGCCTAAGTTACAAACTGCTGTCAGCAAGGGCAGGAGGAACGGGAGATGTGTAAAATATCCTCCTCACCTGTTTTTTCTGTAACTTTTAAAAAATACAGCTGTTAAATCCTCCTTGACATGCTTTTCAGTGTGTTTTCCTCTTGAACTTCTGGGCAGCAATACTGCTAGAAATCACATTTGAACTATAAACACCAGTGTTATTTGAGATAAGGAGCACAATCCAACCTAAATTGTTCGAAGGATTGAAGGGAACATACCCTTGTGGGAGATTTCTTTCCTGATGCTGAACTCCTATGGTCCTCAGAACAGTATACAAAGCTACTTATTTAATGATGACCAAAGGTTTAGATGGGAGAAGCTTTACATGCCTGAGCAATTTTCAGTTCAAAAAGCAGCCATGCTCAAATTAAGGATTATTTTCATGAATGTGTTTGCAGGAGCAAAACAGCACAGCAGCAAAACCTTTGCCATGGAAAGGCAAGCTAATCAAAGGCTGACTGCAGGTCCCTTTCAGATCCTACTCACTTCCTGGGAATTTTTATAATATCCATAAACTTTAAGGTCTGCTTTGCAGAGCTGCTGGGCATCCAGGGTCCAGCTGAAGTCTGGAAACCACAGGAGTCAATATCTCTGAAAATTCAGCAGTTCACATGAAGAAAAGCTCATATGGGAGAAAAATGGAAACAAACTTTCTGCTAATCCAGGTAAAATAGTTGCTGTGGAGTTACCCCCAGGCTTTCAAAAACAGGTTATTCTTTCAGACGCATAATGGGCATGAATCCATTTTTACACCAGCATGAAAGTATCCCAAAAATACCATGTCTTCCTGGCTACATGGGGTCCATTTATATGTGCAAGTTCAGTCAACAGATCAAAGTGACACAAAATGTAATCCACCCTAGTACCAAAAACCTCTGAAGAAGGCAGGGAAGGGCCTGCAAATTTTAAGAACTCTTTCAATAGGTTTTATACGGCTCATGGGCTAAAAGATACTCAGTCCTGTGCATAGTCTAGTCTTATGTAATTAGTACATTTCTCTTTGCAGCTTGAGTAAGAGGAATGGACATCTGTGATGATCATTTATTATGCAAAGATGAGCTATTCCAAAATTACTATGTAAGAAGCAGATGTGGTCATAGCAAAGCCATCCAGAAGTTCAAACTTTCATCTCAATTTTCAATCTTATTTCTTTAGCCCCACTTCTGGTGCCAGTTCAGCTTGTTAGTAACTTCAACGGATTCATAAAGAAAGACTTATTTTCTATAAAGCAAGTTGGACCATAAAAACAGATTTTATAGTGTTTTTTTCATTTCCAGGAGAATTGCCATAGAGTCACTGAGCCAGCAGAGTTGGATCCAGGAAGTACTCTGGAGATCTCTTTCAGCTGCTTCTGAAATTTCCAGTTCTTACTATTTAATCAAAAATAAAAACCTACACAGTGGAGGTTTTGAATGTTGGTGTGTTTTCATTTGTTTGTTTGCTTGCTTGCTTGTGGGGTTTTTTTATGGAAAACAAAACAAACAAACAAAAGAAGGTGTTACAATGATTGTAGAGGAACACAGGTATGCTTATATAATTATTCTTACACCAAAATCTGGACCTTAGAAGTTTGTCTGGAACATTAGAAAGAGGGTCAAAACGCTCATGGTTGAATTTTAAAGGTATTTAGATTGCTAATTCACATTGCATTTAATATAAATCAAAATTCTAAATACTAACATAATGCAAATAGAAATTCAGTGTGCTGAGTTCCATGAGAAATTCTGATATTTCTCTGTTTCGCTAAGTTTTTCAGAGACTAAAATATTTAGTTTATTAAAAAATGAATTTTTGTTCTTCTTTTATCACTATGGCTATTCTGAGGTATCTGGATCACAGAGTTCAAGCCCCAGTGGCTATTTGTAGGCATGGTTTGCCCTTGTTTTCACAGAACACCTGAGCAATGCTGAGCTGGTAAAGCAGTATCTGGACTGCACAGTGGTACAAATTACTCAGTGCACAATAAAGCACCATTCCCAGACTCATTCCCATCTGCAAAAATATCTAAGTTTACCACATACATAAAAAGAGAGCTCAATGATTTTTCCCTTTGCAGGCCTACAAAAAATTGAAGGAAACGATATGCCACAAGCCTGCTGACTTCAGTGGACTTTAAGCCATGATTGCAGGTGACACTTACAAACAGTTCTTCCACAATTTGATACTAAAGAAATAGTTTTTTTCTTTGTAAGAAGGAAAAAATCAGTATCAATGTGTCCTTTCTGTTGTGATCAATATATTTTTGTCTGAAGTCATAAGAGAGATTTTATACTTTTGAGTCAGTGGGTTGGCTTGTTAAATTGATTGACTCTGATTAGAAAAGGATTTGGCAGGGTTTTCATTCTGGCTAATGTAAGAGGTCCAACACAGTGATGTAAAAAAAAGATTTATGAACAGTAGAAAGTGTATATATATGTATACATATGAATTGCACACCTAGCTTCTGAAGAAGCAATAAAGACTTGTTTGAGAAATAATTTGCATCTGAATAAGCTATAACACTGTAGGTTTTGCTATTTTCAGACACAAAAATAATCTCTCCTGTTCTCTGCCTGGTTTTACTGTATGGTTAGGAATTCATTCATTTTTTCCCAAAATCTGTATTATCTTTGCAGTTTTCCAAAGCAGTATCATGCTTGTTTCATTGCTCTTATAAAGCATGTGTTTTTATTAAAAGTAATTCAATAAAATATATCCCATTAAATTTCCTTGTAGAAAGAGTAGAAATATGGACAGGTTATTAAAATATGTATGATATCATTAAAATATTGCTCCAGTAATGACTGTAAAAATAAAGTGATAGCTATAGGCAAGTTAGAACATGCCTATTTTATAAGCACTATTATTTGATGACTATACATCAATCAAGTGTTCATACATGTACATAGTCCAACAGGTACCTTTGTGGCAGCTATAATGAATACATGCCTGATTTTCATAGTCGCAGATAAAAACTAGAGGAATAGGCCAGCTCTCTGTGATTATGAATCTACACAGAAGTAGATAAATACATTATTTTTAGCCCGGAATCTGAAGTTTCTTTCAAGCATTTATACCCAGTGTTCGCCATTTCTATTCACATTTGAAAACCTGAGTGTACACTGAAGTATCTAAATAATAGTCTCAAATGTATTTAGGCGCCTTTGAAAACTAGACTCTGCATATTTTCTAGGAGGTGGAACATGCTGAGCCAGCTGTAACTGAATATTTATTTTTTGTCCCTGTCAGATAGAGTCACTCCAATCCTTTTTCAAACTACGTGCTCATTGTTACAACTCATACTGCAATATGCACTCCACTAACCAAATGCTCCATTTCCAGTGATGAGAATACTCAATTTCCAGTAAACAGCCCAATAACCAGATACTTTAGTTTTTGTTATTATTCTGTTCCTCTGGAAAGTATAAATCTCATAATTCTCATGTTCTTCTGAGGTACCTGAGCTTGGCAATATCCGCCAACGCAGGCAGAGCTTTGTCTGTAAGGAAGTGATGCAACAGCACTGAAGGCCAGAAGTTTTCCTCTGAAATACCTACTCAGAAAACAAACAAACAAACAAACAAACAAACCAAAAAAGCCAAATATTTTTAACTTTGTCAGGAAAAACAAAAGAAAACGTATTTTCACAGCTTTTTTTGTTCAGTTATGACATTTTCTTTAGTTTATGTTAAATAAGCTCAAAAAAGACTGAATGTTCAAGCCATCTCATTGACTTTTCTGAACTGCCGTGTGATTCTCTGGTCCCTCCTATATAGCAGAGCTCTATAGGAGAAAAGGCAACAGGGATCATCTTCTCTCAAAGGTACATGGTGTTGAAAGAGACATATAGCTCTGCATCCATAGTACTGACATACCTGCTATATTTCCATCTCATGTTGCTAAACTAAATATATTTATGGATAATTATGATCCAGGAAGAGTGTAGGTTAATCCATTTCAGTTTAGTTTCTGAAAATTAAAAGGAAGCTTTTATTTTAATTCGGTTAAATTTCACTTAATTCAGAATTTCATTGGGAACATCACAATACTTCATTTTCATCAAAGATGTCAGTATGATAGGTTTTGACATCTTCAGATTGACATTTTTAATATTTAACTTCAGGAATAATGACTGATATAACAATTTTTCATCCCAGTTCTTGGTGAAACTCGGTGACAATCTATAGCAATGTCCCAGAGTCCCAGCCTCCTGCAGTTTTGTCACTAATCCAGATACTCTCTATTTCAAGCCCAAATTACCTCGTTCAAAGCAGGAATTACTGTACAAGCCTTTGTAAACTTTGTTCCTCAGAAGACCACAAAAGACCTTTATAATGATCACTTTCAAATCCAAGACGAGAGCCAAGACTCCGAGCTTCCCTGGAGCCCTGGGAGCAGCTTCCATCTGTGAAGGTCACTCTAAATAGTGTCTGAATCTGAGCAAAAGAGAATCCAAGCATCACAAAGGTAACCTGAATTTATTTCACCTCCTTGCAATCCACATCTCCTGACTACTCTAGTATCAGATTACTGATTTTAGTTTTTCAGATATAATTGAAATAATAATTTTTAGTTTCCCAAACATGTAAAAAAAACATTCATGAAGCTGTCATTAGAGTAGTTGCTGGTTAATCTCCCTGACTAAATTGGATGCTAGAACTCATTCTGTGCAAGCCCGGTTTATGAAAAATGTAACCTAAGGGGAAAACAGTCGTTCCAAGTTCTGAATGTTCCACCTGTGGCATTTCCTCCAGATTTTAGCCATGATTTGATATGCAGGGATGCCTGGAAAGGTCCAGGAATGAAGTTTGGGACTTATATAAATGTGTAACTAGGCTATTCTACCCAATGAAGAGCAGAGAGAACCCAAAAATACAGCACAAGAATGAATGAGTTTTTAATTTCTGATTGAGATTTTTCACCCAATGAAGATGTTATTTTTAAATTTTTCTTCCATTCAAAGAGGCCTGGACACAAGCTAAGCAAAGAAAAAGTAATGAAAAATCAGAGGCTGGCCCTGACTATAAAGCTTAAACGTGAACTGGGATGAAAAATGTAATTTTCATAGTCCTTGTATGCTTTTTGTTATGGGTTTTTGATGTAGACCTCCATTAGAAACAGGATTAAACTGTACTTTCAGTCTAAAGGGAAATTTTTTCTGATTTTAAGGGGTCTGGAACATTGACTTCCACTCAATTCAAGCTTTTCCAAACTAAAAATGGGGGGGAAAGGACAAAGGAGAATGTGGAGGGGAAAACAATGTTCATCAAGCATGTGCCAAAAAAAAATTATTAAAAAGAACCTGAGTGCTTTTGTATAAGGAAAAGGTATGTAGCTCTGCTATAGTGTTATCTGGAATCTGGGAACATCTGTTCAAGCTGGGCAAGCTCCCATGCGTAATCCTTTTTTATCCTCACTAACATGACATTGCCTTCACTAGGAAAGTGAGGGGACCACATGTTGTTAAAAATTCCAAAACTAATGACAGAAATGCAACTGCTTTTTCTTTATTGGAGATCATTTTCAAAATCACCATGTTTCACCTGTCATCAGTAGTTTTAATTTGCTTTTTTTTTTCTTTTTTTGGCCAGAAGAACATGCCACTGCTGTCAGAACTGAAATCCAAAATCAAGAAGCTGGATAACTGCCATTGCTGGTGCTCTACCACATTTTAGTTATTTCTCTCATGACTTGAATCCTAAGGATTTGCCAAATGTCTCTTCAAGTTTCAATGAAGAAACATTTAATACTAAACTTAGAATAAACTGGTAATCCTGATATCTACAGGTCCCTTTGACATCACAAATTATTGTCCTCCCTCTACACCTGCACTGCAGCTGCAGCTAAAAGGTATTCACTATTGATTATAAAACATCCTATGTTGCATATGCTATTCTCTCTGAACTGCACTAGTACACAACTGTCATGGTTTAACCCCAGCTGGCAACTAAGCACCCCACAGCTACTCTCTCATTCCCCCAGTGGAATGGGAAGAGAAGCAGAAGAGCAAAAGTGAGAAAACTCATGAGTTGAGATAAAGACAATTTAATAAGTAAATGAAAAGCCACACACACAAGTAAAGCAAAACAAGGGGTTCATTCGCCACTTTCCATTGGCAGGCAGGTGTTCAGCCATGTCTAGGAAACCAGGGCGCTATCATGTGTAATGGTTACTTGAACAGACAAAATGCCATCACTCCAAACTTCCTCACCTTCCTTCTTCTTCCCCTCAGATATATACTGAGCATGACATCACATGGTATGAAATAACCTTTTGACCAGTTTGGGTCTGCTGTCCTGGCTGTGCCTCCTCTCAGCTTCTTGTGCATCTGCAGCTTCCTAGCTGAAAATTAACTCTCTTCCATCTAAAACAGGGACAACAACTTAATAGTTTCATACATAATAATACATTCCTCCTATTTTACATGCTTGTCTACTGCATAGTCTCCTGTTGACCATCTGACTTAGTTTTGTCTGCTTGGAGGCCTTTTAGATAAAGGACATAATTCAATACTGGAATTAGAAGAACTCTTTTATTTTGTATTTTTCCCCCCATCCACTCCCCTGCAACCAAAGGAGCAAGAGAAGGAAGAAAGTAGAGAAGCCGAAACTCAAATAAATATAGATGCAGCAAATTCTCCAACCACTGAGCAATAAGTTTTCATACTCTGTTGGAGAACCCATTCATCTTAATCCATCTTGAAAAGGTCTACTTGCAATATTTCACAATCTAAGTACTTTCTGACAAATCTATTAATTATGCACTCAAACAAATTGTATTTGTTGCCTGTGAAGAATTGCTACTGGATTTTTCTTGTGCCAGAATATTTTCTCTTTCCTCTTTCCTCTCTTATTATTTTTTTCATTAATATAGTCCAATTACCATCATCATTTTTTCATGGTATTCTCTTTTCTCACACTGCAAATTCCTTAGGGAAAGTGATCTGAAAAGATAAGATAAGTAAGAATTGCCTGTCAAATGGGAATAAATATCTTTTATCACCACACCCCTTCCCCTCCCCTCTTACTTTTATTATAACTCTAAAACTAACTGGCTTTCCTATTGTGTAAAATTAACACACGGTCTTCTGCAGCTAAGATCACATTAATATCATCAATTGTTATAAGATTGTGGAATCTTTTTGTCAGGATAGACCTGCCAACCCACTTAGCACCACAGGACAATTCAAGCCGATGGGGACCTCAGGAGGTCTCCAGACCAACCCCCTGCCCAGAGCAGGCTCAGCCACGGGGTTAGACCAGGTTGCTCAGGCCTTTGTCCCGTGGGAGCTGGAAACCCCTAAAGGAGGTGACAACACCACCTCCCAGCGCCCAAGCCCCAGTGCCCAGCTGTCCTCATGGGGAAAAAACTTCCCTTAATCTCCAGTCTCTCTGGCCCTGTTCAGTTTGGTACCCACCAGGGCCCAGGGCCTTCTCCCCAGAGCTACCTCCAGCCCTACTGGCATGGCCACCAGGCCTCTGCTTGCCCAGGACAGGGCTGCACATTGCTTCCACCCCAAGTGCATGGCATCCTGTCAGCCCCTGCCTCCTGACATCTTTTTGGGCAGCAGCCCTGGCCCTGCATGTATCGACTGGTCTACTCAGGTGTCAGTGTTCTTTGTGCGTTTAAAGCCCTTCTCCTCCCACCACTCAGGTGAAGTTGTCATCCCATCTAAAACGAAGTATTATCCTTCCTGGATCTACAGGGGTTCAGGATTTAGAGAAATACATTTTCAAACAGAAAAGTGGGAAACAGTACAATTATGATTCGGTTCCCTTTTCACCAGTGGTTTGCAAGAGTTACAACTCATTCTTGAGGACTGTGAGCTAAAAGTATAATGCACGGGGAGCAACATTTTAAAAATAAATTCCAATACCAAACACCACGTTCTATTGACATTCACGTAACTGAAATAGATACATTAACAGAACTTGAAGATTTGTTCACCATATAAATAAATGAGAACATTAAGTACACAGATCTACTGTGAGTAGAAGAGGGAATGAATATTTTGCACCTTTTCCACAATTAATCTGAACGATATAAAAACCACAAAAATTATTTTTTGACGGCAGTTGGTAATGTTATTTCTTCTTGCAAGTTTAATAGGCTTTGGACGAGCTAAATAAGATCAGATTTTGCTCTGTATATCATACCTTATTCCTAAAAAACATTGAAGAGAAAGAGAAAAACTGCAAATCCTACTTTGCAACCTTGATTAGCTATTTCTTACTTTTTCAGAAAGTACAGTACAAAGTAAGAATATATGTGATTATGCCATATGGTATAGAATCCCTCTTACCTAAAATGATATATTATTGTTAAAATTGTTTATTTAGCAATGTGTTAACACTCTGCCAGAGTCAGCAGAGCGCAACCTAGGAGAAGTGAATTTCCTGACAGCTTCTCAGGGAAAAGATTTTGGCACTTCTTGAATCAAATGTAGTGGCAGCAGCCTGAAAAACACAAAGGAGGGAGCTGTACAATACCTTCTTATCTCATGTGTACTCCTTGAATGTCCAGGAACAAAGACACAGAGGTATATTTTGTTTCTTGATTGCAGATTAGCAGTTATACACCCTACCTACTAACCCTTATTTTTCTGTTAGACATATCTTCAGCTTAGTTGCTGTAGCACTCAACTAGGAATATCTTCTTAAAATGATCTTAGTCTTCATTGTAAATGAAACTAATTACAGTTGCACACTTGTGTCAAGGTAGCATCCTTTGCACACTCCCACCATCTACCTTTCCATGGGTGCATCTGGCCCCACACAATGTATAAGGAGTTCAAGTAGCAGTATTGAAAAAATCAGGTTTTTGCACCAGGTTTTTCTTTGCAGCATTCTAGCCAAGTCGTGCCTTGGTTTCCTTTTGAGGTAGTATAACTAACGATAGATGATGCACCATGTCTAAGACGTTTGCACAAAGTTCAGGGCAAGTATTGGTACCATTATACAATGCACTGACGAGACATGATTAGGTAACACTGTGGGCAGTTATACCCAAACACATACAAGAAAGGCAACTGAAACTGAAACAGAGCAGAGAAAATGTTTTGGAGGCGTTGGAGTCTGCTTCACAAAAGGAGACTAAAGAGACTTTTTCAACTGCTCAGCTTGGCAAAAGCAAGGCCAAGAAGGATCTCATGGTTAAAAACCAAAACAAAACAGAACAGGGTGGGAAGAAAATGTTCATTAAACATAAGGGAAGGAAAACGACTGTTTTGCTAAATACTAAGAAAAGCTGTGCAGGTGTATGCTGGGAATTAGATAAAGGTTTCTACCTGCAGAGGAAGCAAGGCTTGAAGTAGAGCACTACAGAATGAAGTCAGCTTCACTACATTCATAGAAAATTTTATCAGCTCAATGAGAGTATTTTTGTTTTACTGTGGTGTTCACAGTAAATGGAAACTAAACTTGATGGTCATAGAAGTCCTGTCCAATTTTCTTTTTTAAAGACTGCCAGCACTTACAGCAGAGATTGTATCTCTGTGACCAGACTGAAGGCATCTGGTGCATTTCATTTCCCTTTCGTCTGTGGTGCTACCATCACTGGGCTGCCAAGAATAAGCCATTAATATCAGCAAGATAACCTTGATTTCTTAATCTGCATTTCCAGACTTTGTAGAAACAGCCTAGTATTAAAAAACTTAGTTATATCTAGCTTCTGCTGGAGTAAATGGAAATTTGAAGTTTGTGAAAATCACACACTGCAGCCTACTCAGTTTATTTTAGACTTACCTTTCTTGTATTATTTTAAGAGCAGAATAAAGAAATGTAAGTAGCATTAGAGGACAAGAATCTTCCTCCTCAGGGTCAGGACCATTTACACATGAAGACAACTGCCACGTTTCCATATTCTCTCGCTGAAGAAGGAGCCGGCATGTTTTGCAAAGCAGGCAAGACTTTAAAAATTGCACATAATACCAGGAAGGAGCAGAGAGAGAACAGGTGGAGGTCTGAAAAGTACACCTCTGAACTAGGGCAGCACAAAAGAACTGCTGGGCAAGCATACAGAAGTATCACTACAGAGAAACTCTCTTTATTTAAATGGAACACTGAAATCAGCCCAGAGGTAATTGTTTGGGGATTTCTGGAACAATTAAACAGATTTTTTGATTGTCAAATAATTTGTTTGAATTATCCAGATCATCAAAACAGAAAAGGTTTTTCAGTCCGTGAAGGGGACATTTGAAATGAACACATGGGTTGAAGGTTTTGGGGGGCCAGGGTTCATTTTTTGTCTCATGCAAACCCTGAGGAAAAGAAGAAAAAAGAGGAGGGGGCAGGAAATAAGGGAGATTCTTCCATCAATGGTGCCTCATAAAATTCAGAGCTAGCCATAAGGTAACTTCTTAGTTTCTATGAATGCTTGGTCTAATTCAACTCCCACTTGCAGAGGGATTACTCTGTGCCCTGATGTGGTGCACTCTCCTTCACTCTTGTTTATTAGAGCTCTGCTTCCTTGGTGGGGTAACCAGGAAACATGAAAAACCCAGCATGAGAAAGAGTCAGCACAGCTTTAAATTCAACAGTCTGCCTATCATCTAACTCAGACCAGGCAGGGTGGGAAAAGGAATTGCTTTGTAATGTCAGTGCATACTCTGGGCTTGCAGCCAGGATAGCAGATTTGTGAGACAGGGATGAGAAAAAAATGTTTTAATATTTTGTATGAAATGTTGACAAGCAAGGGCTATGCACAGAAGAAGGAAGAGTGTGGATGTGAAAATGAATGCCAGTGTCTGTCCTCCATAAGATGCTCTCTTTCTGAGGAAATTTCACAGGTGATTTAATGACACTTCTTCAGGTCCCATCTAGGGAGGGCAAAGAATTTACAGACCATACACAGAGAAAATACACCAGAGAAGGGAAAATAGGAGTTTTCCTTTCCATTTCGTAAAAACATAGGCTTGCTCCCTACTTACATGTGTTCAGTCCCACAATTCAATCCTGCTTAAACTAAGGCACCTGGTGCTGTGTCATAGCTTAGACACAGCTTCCCCAGCTGGCAGCTAAAACTATCTGCCGCTTGCTCACCCTCCTCCCCCAGTGAGATGGGGATGAGCATCAGAAAACAAAGGCAAAACTTGCAGGTCAGGATAAAAACAGTTTAACCGAAAAGCCAAGAAGAACAAACAAACAGTAACAACAACAATAATGAAAGAACCTACAAAGCAATGGACACACAGTGCGACCACCATGTGGCGGTCCCACCATAGCAGCCTGTTCCCCTCCGAAGTCCCAGGGGAACTCTCAGGCCACAGCTCGCTGTCAAAATACAAAAGCACCAAACAGCATGGTCCAGGGAGAATGGAGAGCGCTCCCAACCACCCTGCTCCCAGTAGCCAGAGCAAGAGAGAAAGAGAAATGCCTCCCTGGCCCACCCTCTTTGTAACTGAGCACAGCCTCTTGTGGTACCAAATACATCCTTTGGCTAGTTGCGGGTCAGCTGTCCTGGCAGTGGAGAAATTAATCCTGTCTTGACTGACCCAGCACATGCTGCTAAGTCAGTCCAGAAGACCAAAAAATAAAAAATAATTTTAAAAAAAATTTAAAAAAAAAGAAAGAAACAATGTGACTGAAAATGTATGCTGAGGTACAGATCTCCAAAAAGCTGGCTTCGACAAAGCAGTATTTCATTTGAACTGAAATATAGCTCAATAAAGGGGAAAACTGAGAAAAAAAAGCGTGTGGCAAAAAGAATATTCAGATACTTTTAATGAAGGACATATGTTCCTCTAATGAACATGAAAACTTAAGCTGAAATACTAGGATGTCCTTTCATACTGGCTCCAGGAACTTTTGTGCAGAAGACATAGAGAAAAAAAAAAAATCCTGCGATAAAATTCTAAAGGTAGCACATACCCTTCTTACACCTTCCAAACATTCAGAGGAGGACAATGCAAATGGAAAAAAAAAAAACAAACCTCTAATAACAAAGTTATGACAAGCTATTAAAAAATTCAGTAAGAGAAGTTATGCCAATCAAATACTTAAATCAGGAACAAAGAAAATCTGCAGCTATTTTTGACCTATAAGGTTGAATAATCCCTGTTAGTACTGATTCGTAAAACTAAATTCTAACGCATTATCCCAATTTATTTAAACAGATAACACAGGGAGAGTTTGCCACATACTTAAATCATAGAAACATCCTTACATAGGTTTCATGACTTGCTAATTGCCAGTCTTTATGTCTTTCATAGACATGTATCTGATTCTAGCCAGAAAAGCAGAACGTTACTCAGAATGGCAACCTTAGAGAAGCTTGTGAAAAATCTCACGCAAAGCTAAAACCAACAGATTTGATTATCTGCTACTAGGCAGAACTCATTTAATGGTTTGTTCATGCAGGCCACCAGGAGGGAGAGAAGTAGGCTTACAGTTTTTCGCTTCTGAATTTTCTGCTTTTGAAGGACTTGCTCCTTTACCCAATATGAAGCGCTGTTCGAGCAGGAGGTTTCTTACTGATATTCTCAAAGTCTAAAAGCTTCTCTGCACCAGACATCTTAGGAATGAGAAGCAGCACACCAATTCAATTGAGCAAAGACAACCTTACAATATAGACACACCTATCTAATGAAAATGCACTTCCAGCAATCCAGCTGTGGCAGAAAAATACTCTTTCTAATGTCTGAATGAAGGGGTCTTTGCTCCTCTAATATTTGTATAGAAGCTGAAAAATATGTATCATTTAATGTGTAAATTCCACCATTTTGGTGCATAGGTTTGTTTTAAATAAAAACCCCAAGCTAAAATCAACAAGGTTACTCCAGACGCAATGAACTGCCCAGGAACCTACTACCAAAGTCAACACGATTATACACCTAAATATTCTGGAAAATCTCCATGGGGCCTATCTGCACCTTCAGTTGTTCTTGTATCTATAAATTTTTTATTCAAAACACACATGCTCACCTGATTCACAGAGGCCTCTTTGTTTAGCTATGTTACATGAATTTGCATCCGTATCTTTCAACAGAGATCTAATAATTTGAAATCTTTTCCACTACTCCATCATTTCCGTGTTTTATATGTCCTAAAATTCAAATTTTAATACAGTTTGCAGCAAAGGTGACCAAGAGAAGTATGTCTTTTCTTCTAGTTGTAATTAGTAGCAGAAATGGGAAAAAAAATCACATATGAGATTCATTTTCATGCTGCATACAGCTCAGTTTTATAAACAAAAGGGTTTTAAATAGCTCTGAAGTCAGAGGTCTGAAAAATCTGTCCAGCCACTTCAGCAGTCCATCACAGACACATACGCAAGGAAGATTCTTGGGTTACTCAGCATAAGTAGCAGTCAGAGGCCAGAGCCAATGTTTAGCGGGCAAAATCACTGTAGGCAGCAAAAGTCAGCTGACACTAATGTAATGCAAAGGAAACAAAATTATGCCCTATCTTCATCTTATTACATCCTCAGCAGCTGTGAATAGAATTCTCCTTGTTGGTATTCTTCTGAATCATCCATCAGGTATTTTCTCTAGATGCATAAATGCTTATGCTTATGTTGAACACAGGTTGAACATCTGAAAAACAAAGATGAAACATTCATCTTGATCACGGTTTTGTAGATGTTGGGGTGAAAAGGAAGGCTGGATCAGTAGTAGGCAGGCTAGTAAGGACCCAGCCGGCTCAGCCATGACCTGGCTACTTGACCTTGGGTAGCCCACTAGTGAAACTGGGATAACGATATGTCGTGTCTCACAGGTCCATTGAGAGAACAAATGTGCAAATGCATCTGATACAGTTCTCAGGTTTTATGGTACTGGGGATGGGCAAAAGCAACTGTGCTGTTACTTAATGGTTCCTTATCCAGTATCATATCCTTTCATTTAGACTTTTCAAAGTCTGTCTTTGCCATTCAGTCAGCCCAACAGATAGTGAAAAATTCTCATTAGAGTGAGTGTATTGTGAGTTATCCATATAGTCCTGTTGTTTGTTCTTAGCAGCAGCTGTGCATGTAGTCCAGCCAAAGTTGTTTGCTACTTGATAGTTTTCATCATGTCACATCTAAAAATGCATAAATAAATAGCTCATTAAACCCTTGTAGAATGATCACCATCCAGTGTTTATTAATGTACATTATAAAGTTCCAGAACAACAATCTTGACAGTGATAGCTACAGTACTTGTAGGGAAGGATATTCGTTCTGGCAATGTGTAATAAATTCACATTTCTATGCAATGGATTGTTGTAATATCCAAGTATTACTGCCATGAGGTCTTTTCATCCTAGTGGTCAACAAACTCAGATATTATTAAAAAGAAAAAAAAATCAACAAATGTAAATTTTAATAAAGATCTGTACCTTTGAATGGGTCCAAGTCTAAGTTAACAGAATTTCAGACCTTCTATTTTCCTTCTTGCAAGCTGAGCTTGCGCAAGCCCATCTGTGGTGTAACAACAAAACGTCTGTACTACAGTGAATCCAAGTGGTGTTTCCAGTGTAGTTCATGCTCAGTTTTATAGCAACCAGGAGAAAAGGACACAGAAAACAGCTGCTTATCTCTTCTACCGTTATGGTACCATTAACCTGAGAAGAGGCCGCAGTCTTGACTAAAGCACATCTCAGGAACAAAAGAGCTTGTGACGGATTCTACCACCCCCTCACAGCTTTCCCATGCCGCCAGTTCAGTCAGTTCACTGTTGCCCAGAGATAAATTTGTACAGCAACATCTACCACCCATGTCATTTTGGCTGCCTAGATGAACACTGAGGCTGTTACCTCAGCTGCCTCTTGCTGCGGTCAGGAGCACAGCAACAGCTTCTTGATAAGCAGCTCTGGGACGCCCTCGTTCATTTTCTTGCCTCGATGTCATCTGTGGAAATGCAGCAAAACATCCCAGGTCCTCATTCAAGGGACTCAGACCAGCCATTTCCTAATTCTGTGCTGGAGCAAGTGTGCACCAGCTGCTACTCCACCTGTCTGTCTTGCTTTCTGTGGAGCAGAAAGCCAGATAGAAAAGTCAACATGTGTCCAAGGAAATCCAGCACAAACAAGGGGAGGACAGGACCCAAGGACTACAACAACATCCACTGTCAAGCAAGTGTGCACCCAGCCAGAGCTCAATCAAATTTCAGCCCCTGTTTAGCATGGTGTTAGCTTAAAAATGCTGCCCCACTGCAAGCTGCATATTCCAATACTGCAGTTTGTTTGAACTGGACAGACTTTAAATTCACAGGGAAGAATGTCCCCAGATGGGTCGTCATGCAGGGAAGCTCACACAAGAAGGCTTTATGAGAAATGAACAGTGTACTTACCAGAAGATGCAATAAGCAGTGGTGGCAAACAGGAAAGAGAGCAGTGATAAGGAAAAAGGGATAGAGGGCTACCTAATTTTGTCTTAAACCTGAGGAAACAAGTAAATAAGTCAGCTGGCTCACTGCTTTTAGCAGACACAACACTACTTTCTTTGAGATTGAGACACTGAGTGAAAGCATTTAGGTGAGAGCAATAATGGAATGGAAAAGCCAAGCACGTGTCATGCTGATTCTTCATCTGATTTTGCAACAATTCTGTAAGAAATAGTCACTGATGAAATAAGCCAGTCACTAGCATCAAATTTGCTTGTTTTTGAAATTTTTTGTATGGCTTGTATTGCCTTTTCTTTACTATATATGTGCTTTTAATTAAGCTTAGTAACTGAAGGGCAATTTTGTCCATTTGTCATGGAAAATGAAACTGATCTCCATGCACAGAGGCAGCAGAAGGCTTCTGAACCTTTCAAGTCTCTTCAACTTCTTAGATGAATGACTTAATTGGGACTTAAGCAGAGCTCTGGCCTCATGCCACTCCTTTGCCCAACATGTGATGGTCTGGATCACTATGCATACACACCCATCCTGCTAAGTAAGACCACTAAAATAACTGCTATTCAATAAATTATTTTGTCCAGTACTGGTTTATAATGACCCATAATGTGTCTGCCTATTTGTGATAGGAAGTTTAAGATATTTTACGATAAGGTTAAAAATATGCCTTTGCATCAGCTTGGAGATTCTAGAGGATCTCATAATATATTCTGTAGGGGGTTTTTTTAAAGCCAGGTCACAAAACAATGTAAATTGGCATCATTCCACGGGCACAGGATATGTCTTCCAATACAGAGAGTTATTTGGTTATTTATTTAATTTAAATGGATTTATCTCATGCATCTATAAATCATGTAAAAACCAATCTTCAATCATTAGTAATGCTGGGTTCACAAGAAAGTGATTTGTAAGTCTCTTAAACATCGATATAGTCTGTGAATTAGTTTGTATAGACTTCCCAATGCTTACATAGTATATGCTTTCTCCTAACAAATACTGCCTGCCTGTGATGCATGAATCTTAACAATTAATTGCACAGTAACTGAATGCAGTACAGTGACTACAACCCAGACTCCATCAGGAGAAACATCAATGCACTGGGGGAAATCCATGACTTGGCATCATTTCACATTTGAATCCTGTCAGTGCAATATACTTTGCTCCAGAATCCTTCTTCAGTAACAAAAATTGCTTCTGGCCTTGAAGGAAATTTCCTAATAACATAAAATGGAGCTTTTTCTTCTCAGAAACACAAGCCACTATAAGCATAGCTATCTTGCCCTTTGCCCTCTTTTGCAGAAAGAATGACGCATTTCACTCGCGAGAGAGAAACAACAATATATTTTATTGATATGGGACAGTGAGCTAACAAAGTCAAATGGTACATGCGACAGTGGTTTAACACAATTCAATGGCAAAGTACATTTGATTATTTAATGCTTAGCAGACAGGGTCAGATAAAACTGTTAGGGAGACCCTCCTGTTGAGTCATGAGGTTCAAAGAGGACCCTGTTCTGTTCTAAACTCCTCAGAGAGGAGTCTAGGTGCAGCTGGATCCAGACTTAGTCCCAGACTTGGTCAACAGTTTATGTCTAAAGGATTATATATGTGCAATCAGTCATTTATGTCACTTAGCTAAGACTACAAAGTTTCAGAGCACTTATTCCCAACTCACTATCTGATGTGATAAGGATTCTCTGTTGACCTCAAGGAGTAACCTTGAGAGCCATCCCTACTCAAGCGGAGATCCTGGCATGTGTCTTGCTGCCATGCAGGAGAGCTCAACAGGCCCTGGGCTGTCCACTATTTATGGAGTAAGATGATTGACTTGTAGTAATATTTGCATACCAGCAAGACGTCTGGTTCTCTGCACCACTTGGCTACTGCATTGCCATCCATCTCCTCAAAGTCCAACTTAAGCCAATGCAGCCTAAGAACCACCACTGATCCTTAAGCAGTGAGGGCAGGTGGCAGGGGGGCACACCACCACACCATCTAGCAGGGCTTTTCATAAAAAGTAAAATAAAAAGATACTAGGCCCAGGCCCTCATGTTCAAAGAGCTCAGTGACATGGCCCTCTGAAGTCTGGATAAAAGCAACAGGATGAAAGCACAGGTTGACGCTGCAGTTTGTATTTAGCCAGTTGGAAGACAACCTTGATATAGGTAGAAGGAAAAGCTTTGCATCTTGGAATTCAAATACAGCCCTCTAGTTCAAGCACGTCTTAATCATATTCTTTCTCACAGCAACCATATGCATTTTATAAAGTTGATTATGGTAAAAGAAGCCTGCTATTACATACTTTTTTATCTTCAGTTGAGACATTTAAAAGGGAACATTTTCAATGCTTTAGTGAGTCTTAGATTCCCACAGCAGCACTTCCCTCAGCTGGAACCTGTTCTGAGATCAGTTACAGGGCTTTTCAGCTCTTCCTGAACACAAAATGCTTAAGAACTCTGTTATTCTGGAGCCATCTACTGCTCTGTTAAATATGATGTTGATCCATGGGTTCAGATGTTATTTGGACACAGGAAGGAAGTAGAAATTGGAAGAAAAACTGTACTCAGTGTAACTGGTTAAAGAAACCAAGAAATTAGGCCAAACCCAAAACTTTATCAAAAAAAACTGTTAGTCTATACAGATGTAAGAGGGAAAAAAGGAAAGAATTCCAACTTCTTATTGCAGAAATTTTTGTAATAATATGCTCAGACATCCAGGGATGTGATGTAAGTAGAGAGGAGAAAAGAACTCTAGTGAAGAAGCGGACAGACATGAAATGAATCTGTTATAGTGAAGGTGTTAGGAAAGAGAAAATACAGAAGTATTGAATAAACTGATTTAACTTGAATTAAACAGAGCCATATAAGTCATCCTCACAGCAGATGTGTGTATGTGTTTGCATACTTCTGCCAAGGTTTAAAGCAAGGCGACAATAAACCGTGGCAGATGCCCTCTGTTAATCCCTCCCACCATAAAAGGTGATAGAGAAGGAAGAGGGGCTTCAAGTTAGAAAGAGTCTTGCAAGTTGGAAAAGTTTTAAAGGCTTTACTAATGCTTCTAATAAATAGAGAAAATGATACAAAATACAGAAAACCAATCTTGAATGCATGATATGGAGTTGGCGTCACTCCAGCAGTGGCGGGGCTGGGTGGGTGGAGCTGGCGTGGCTCCAGCAGCTGCAGAGCAGGCACCCGGAAGTCATGGGCGGGACTTCACAGCAAACCTGAAACTGGATTTCAGGGATGCAGGGCCTGAGGCCGGTAGATTGCAGGCAGACAGGCAGGGTCCTCTCTAAATGTCGGCCGTGGTCGAAGAGAGCTAGACCCTTGTGATCTCCATCTTACATAGGGAGTATTACAATCATGGGATGGAATACTCAGTTGGTCAGATTTAGTCACCTGTTCTGTCCACCCCTTCTCAAACACGTCCCTCTCGCAGCGGAATTTTATCAGTTCTTAGTTGTTATGGCAATAAATCTAAACATGAGCTTCTTCAGCATTCCATTGGTCATCTTACCAGCACCAAGCACAATGTCTGAGAAAAATATGCAGTTACTTAGAAGGCATTTAGAAGAACTTAGCTGAAAAGAAAAATCACAGAAAAAGAAACTGGTCTTGTTTTTAACAAAACCAGGACAACTTCCCACATACTTCAAAGAAGTGTTAATTTAAGATACTATTCATTTATACGAAATAAGAGAATGATAGAACTGCTTAACAAGTTTTCATTCCTGTGGAACACTAACTGTAGGAATAGACAACCCTCCTAGAGTTTGCCCTCAGTTGTGGATGTAGAAGACAGGACACTAGCACTACAAAGCCAGGCACAGTGATGGAGCTAAAGCAGCAATGCAAGCTCCCGCTGGGACAGATTTAGGCTGGAGACATAAAAGGTGCACAAAAACCAACAACAAAGTCCTACAGCTGCCTTGCAGAGCAGATCTAGTGTGGAGAGAGTATGATTTTGTCACACTTTGAATAAGACCAGGAATAGATTTGGGATAACTCGTTTAAGTAGGGAATGAAGCTTCGTGAGGTCACAGCAATGCAACAATGGCCTTATTGACAGCTGACCCATGCAAAGAGGTTGTGAAATAAGCTGGTCCTACAGAGAAAATCCAGTCATATCACTAGGGGAATTTGCAACTTTACCTCTGTTGTTAAGAATGAATGAGCTGACATGGTTTATGATTATCTTAATCGCAGAATCACAGAACAGTTAGGGTTGGAAGGGGCCTCTGGAGATCATCTAGTCCAACCCACCTGCTAAAGCAGGTTCACCTAGAGCAGATTGCACAGGAATGTGTCCAGGCCAGTTTTGAATGTCTGCAGAGAAGGAGACTCCACAACCTCTCTGGGCAGCCTGTTCCAGTGCTCTGTCACCCTCCAAGTAAAGAAGTTTTTCCTCATACTCGGAACATCCTGTGCTTTAGTCTGTGCCCGTTGCCCCTCATCCTATTATTGGGCACCACAGAAAGGAGTCTGGTCCTATCCTCTTGACATTCACCCTTGAGGTTTTGTAAACATTGATGACATACCCTCTCAGCCTTCTCTTTTCCAGGGTATGTAATGTAAGTGTATAATGTAAGCGTATATAATAGAATATAATCATCTATATTATTAGACACTTGAAAAGTTCTGCTCTCAGTGGGACTTCTGCAAGATGTCATCAGCCAATGATTGTTCTAAAAACAACAGAGTTGTAAGCAAGACTGTTGAACACTGTCAAAATGAATGCAGATTTACAAGATGCTGCACATTATTTCCAGATATATTCCACTAGTACTGAAAATGTACCATGTTTCCTCCACATGGATGTGTCAATAGTCTGCTGCCACACATGGGAAGAAACCTAGTCATGTGTCAAGTCTTCAGTAATATTACCCTGGAAAAATATCTGGAGGAAACTTCCCTTCTAACCATTTTAATGCTGTGTTAGTTGCCAAAGGAAACTAAACCACTTCATTTAGTAAGAATTTTACCACTCTTATTTCATTCCTTCAGTTCCTCCTTCTGTCTCATAGGCATGAAAGCATAAACACATACCACTTGGAATACAGTCTCAGTATTAAAATGTCTTAGTACTAAAATGAAGGTATAACAATGTTGTATCAGTGGGTCCAACTTAATTTAAATCATAATCTGAGGGATATCCTGGCTCTTCAATGATGAGTCTGCAGTAGAAAGAAAAACAGGAAAAAGAAGGTCCTTTCATTGTGACTATTACAGCTTTAACTTCATCCTGAGTTGCATGTGCAAAAGAGCTAGTACCCTAACCTACTAGATGACAATTTAATTGATGTTAAATATGCACAAAGTAATCTAAAAAAATATTAGGACTTTTTAGACTAGAAACTCAGTTTAAACTGAAAATAAACACTAGCACTGATCTAGCTTAGGGAATTTGTTTTCTGAAACAACCTAAAATTTGTTTTGTATTACCCTGTGTGTGTTACACTCACTATCATGTGATGATTATTGTATATTGATGAGACATACTCATTTAATTAGCTTTATGGGTACAAAACATTCCTCTGTGAAACCTTTTTCCTATACAAATAGTAAAATACTTTTGTTTAGCCTCAGGTAAAAATGCTTGAGTAGCATATTAAGGCAGGAGGGTAGCAATAAAATCTTCAAATAGGTGTTATTTGTGAATGTAACAAATTGCTAATCTGTTTAATTACTAAAAATAATTAGTTGTGAAAACATAATTTTGTGCCACTTTAAGACAGTTGAGAAACCAACTGGATTTGTGGGCCTCATTCACTCTCACCTTTGAAAATGTTTATTTTCTCTCTTCTTCTCTCTTTAGCAGCACTGTAAGATCAGAGGAAAATCTTCTTGGAGCTCAGCTCAGATGAACTAGCAGTTACTTCTTGCATTGGGTTGTCTACCTAAATAAGGATACCTTGTCTGTAAACCACCCATATGTAAAACAATGTGATCGAGTATTCCACTTGCTCTGATCAGAAGTGCACATTCGCTCGCAAACCTTGGAAGTCTCTAACTTGGTACAGCTTACAAAAAAAATGACAAGACTTCTGCAGTAAAACCATTACTACAATCTCCTTACTGTCAGGGCAACTGAATCTTCATTCTTCTGGTGCCTCATGCTCACATCCCTGTGTGTCACGAGGAACATAGATAAATATTATGATAAAAGCAAGAAAAGCATCCTTGCTTAGAGAAAAAATTTTACTATGATAGGCATCTGTTCCACTTTTCAGTGTATTTTTCTAACTCTATAGTCTTCCTCCTTCAGGCCATCTCAGAAAGGGTTAAAACTTCAGGCTATAAGGGAACAGTCAGCTTTCATATAAAAATGTTTCACTGTGAATGGCAGAGCAACATATAAGCATCATTTTTTTCATGGTGGGCAGGTACTGCTCAGCCTTTCTAGTGACACTTTTTTTAATTTGGCACATAAATTAAATTAAATATTTATGCCAGAGCTGCCAAAAGAAAGACAAATAGAGCTGGCAAACAGTTCTCTTTATAAAGTTCAATCACTGTAATGCACGCTGTTGTCAAACAGTGAGTGAAAGTTAATTTTTTCTTTAAGAGTTTTGCTCCCTATTTCCCGACACTCATGTCACAAAGAACTGATAATTTGAAAGGATATTTATTCATGGTGTAATCCTGTGCTCAGCTGAAATGAATACAGTTCCTTTTCCCTTTGGCAACATCAGCAGCTGGTGAAGTTCTGTACCTATTTCTTAATTTTTACTAGCTACTTTTGGGGAAGGTTATTTCATTCATGTATATTTTAAGATAAAAACAGATTCACACATATAAATGAAATGAGAGAAAGATTACTTAGTTCAGTATCTTTTTTATATTTTTTTATTTTTTTTAAACTATTCAAGTCAGATTTTAAACTCTAGAGAGTTCCAAAGGAAACAGGCACAGAATCACAGAATCACAGAATGGTTGGGGTTGGAAGGGACTTCTGGAGATCATCTAGACCAACCCACCTGCTAAAGCAGGTTCACCTAGAGCAGATTGCACAGGAATGTGTCCAGGCCAGTTTTGAATGTCTGCAGAGAAGGAGACTCCACAACCTCTCTGGGCAGCCTGTTCCAGTGCTCTGTCACTCTCAAAGTAAAGTTCCTCTTCATACTCAGATGGAACGTCCAATGCTTCAATCTGTGCCCGTTGCCCCTCATCCTATTATTGGGCACCACTGAAAGGAGTCTGGAACCATGCTCTAGACATCCACCCTTGAGATATTTATAAGCATTGATGAGATCCCCTCTCAGCCTTCTCTTCTCCAGGATGAAAATACTCAGCTCTCTCAGTCTCTCTTCATAAGAAAGATGTTCCAGGCCCCTAATAATCTTCATAGCTCTCTGCTGTACTCCCTCCAGTAATTCTTTGTCCTTCTTAAACTGGGGAGCCCAGAACTGGACACAGTACTGCAGATGAGGCCTCACCAGGGCAGAGTAGAGTGGGAGGAGAACCTCCCTCAACCTACTGGTCACACTTTTCTTAGTGCACCCCAGGATACCATTTGCCTTCTTGGCCACAGGGCACATTGTTGACTCATGGTCAACCTGTTGTAAACCAGAACTCCCAAGTCCTTCTCTGCAATGCTGCTTTCCAGCAGGTCTGTCCCTAACCTGTACAGGTGCCTGGGCTTATTCCTTCCCAGCTGCAGGACCCTACACTTGCCCTTGTTGAACTTCCTTAGGTTCTTCTCTGCCCAGTCCTCCAGCCTGTCCAGGTCTCACTGAATGACAGCACAGAGTTCTGATGTGTCAGCCCTTCCTCCCAGTTTTGTATCATCAGCAAACGTGCTGAGAGTGCACTCAGTCTCTTCATCCAGGTCATTGATGAACAGGTTGAACAGGACTGGACCTAATACTGACCCTTGGGGAAACCCACTAACTACAGGCCTCCAACCAGACTCTGCACCTTTGATCACAACCCTCTGAGCTCTGCCATCCAGCCAGTTCATGATCTGTCTCACCATGCATTCATCCAGTCCACACTTGCTGAGCTTGCCTATGAGGATGTTGTGAGAGACAGTGACAAAAGCCTTGCTGAAGTCAAGGTAGACAACATCCACTGCTCTTCCCTCATCTGCCCAGCCAGTCATACCCTCATAGAAGGCTATCAGATTGGTCAAACATGATTGCCCTTTGGTGAACCCATGCTGACTACCCCTGATAACCTTCTTTTCCTCCGCATGCTTGGAGATGACATCCAGAATGAGCTGTTCCATCACCTTTTCAGGGATGGAGGTGAGGCTGACTGGCCTGAAATTTCTGCGTTGTCCTTCTTGCCCTTTTTGAAGACTGGAGTGACATTGGCCTTCTTCTAGTCCTCAGGTGCCTCTCCTGTTCTCCAAGACCTTTCAAAGACAAAGGAGAGTGTATTTGCAATAACATCTGCCAATTCTCTCAGAACTTGTGGTGTATCCCCTCAGGACCCATGGCTTTGTGGACATCCAGTTTGTCTAGACGATCTCTAACCTGACCTTCCTCAACCAAGGGAAAGTCTTCCTTTTACCAGGCTTTCTCTCCTGTCTCTAGGGTCTGGGATACCTGAGGGCTGGTCTAGCAGTAAAGATGAAAGCAAAGAAGGCACTCAGTAACTCTGCCTTCTCTGTATCATCTGTCACCAGGGCACCCTCCTCAATCACAGAATCACACAGAATCACACAGAATCACAGAATGTTAGGGATTGGAAGGGACCTCAAAAGATCATCTAGTCCAATCCCCCTGCTGGAGCAGGAACACCCAGATGAGGCTACACAGGAATGTGTCCAGGTGGGTTTTGAATGTCTCCAGAGAAGGAGACTCCACAACCTCCCTGGTCAGCCTGTTCCAGTGTTCTGTTACCCTCACTGAGAAGAAGTTTCTTCTCAAATTTAAGTGGAACCTCCTGTGTTCCAGTTTGTATCCATTGCCCCTTGTCCTATCATTGGTTGTCACCGAGAAGAGCCTGGCTCCATCCTTGCAACACTCACCCTTTACATATTTATAAACATTAATGAGGTCACCCCTCAGTCTCCTCCAAGCTAAAGAGACCCAGCTGTCTCAGCCTTTCCTCATAAGGCAGATGCTCCATTCCCTTAATCATCTTTGTTGCCCTGCACTGGACTCTCTCCAGGAGTTTCCTGTCCTTCTTGAACTGAGGAGCCCAGAACTGGACACAATATTCCAGATGAGGTCTCACCAGGGCAGAGTAGAGGGGAAGGAGAACCTCTCTCGACCTACTAACCACCCCCCTTCTAATCCACCCCAGGATGCCATTGGCCTTCTTATCTACAAGGGCACAGTGCTGGCTCAAGGTCATCCTGCTGTCCACCAGGACCCCCAGGTCCCTTTCCCCTACACTGGTCTCTAATAGGTCATTCCCCAACTTATACTGGAACCTGAGGTCGTTCCTGCCTACATGCAAGAGTCTGCACTTGCCCTTGTTATATTTCATTAAATTTTTCCCCACCCAACTCTCCAGCCTGTCTAGGTCTCGCTGGATGGCAGCACAGCCTTCTGGTGTGTCAGCCACTCCTCCCAGTTTGGTGTCATCAGCAAACTGGCCGACAGTGCACTCAATTCCCTCATCCAAGTCGTTGATGAATATATTGAATAGTACTGGTCCCAGTACTGACCCTTGAGGGACTCCACTAGATACAGGCCTCCAACCAGACTCAGCCCCAGGAGAGAGCTACATTTTCCTTAACCTTCCTTTTGGTGCTGATGAAGAAACCCTTTTGTTGTCCTTGACATCCCTGACCAGATTTGCTTCCACGTGGTGCTTGGCTTCCTCACCTCATCCCTGCGTACACAAGCACCTGCTTACATTCCTTCCACGTGGTCTGTCCCTTTTCCCACATTACATAAACATCCTTCTTCCACCTGAGTTTCAGCTGGAGTTCCTTACTCATCCATGTTGGCCTCTTAAAAATCTGAGCATATCCAACCATCGTACCATGATATTTTACTGATCCAATACAGGTACAAAGCATTGCTTTATGATCAGTAGGCACAATAAAAAAAGGACACTAAGTGTCTCTGAAACACAGATTTTCAAATCTATAGAAATATGCTAAAATTTTTAAAACCCTGGTTTTTAGCAGAGCAGATGAGTGATTCCTGTTTCCCATGCTACCAGTCTTCCTTCCCATCAACACTATTTTAATACCTACAGGTAACATTGGGGCAGACCAAAGCTAAGTGTAAACTGATGTGGCTTTGGAGAAGGAACCACCTGCAATGGTACCACGTTGCTGAGGTCCCTGGAAATTAAATACAGAAATAATGTGTAAATACCTGAAATCCTTGCTCAGTGGCAAATTCCTGAGCAGTGGCTTACTATAGTGCCACAGAATGTAATTCTAATGAGACTCAATACCTCTTGTCCTCCAAATCCTTAGCTCAATTAGATGACCTTTTCCAAATCTTTTCTCAGTGAAGTCATGTGTCATTTAAGCTAGGACAGCTCTCATAGTTAAGTGCAGAGGACTCGACTAGCCTAATCTAAAAATTTGATAATTACACACTAACTGAATACCCATCTGCTGTTTGTTTCATAGATGACACTGAGTTATCTCTTCCTTGTGCTTCAGTTTCCCCATTTTTAAATGACAACAACGATGGCTTGTTTGATAAACTTTTTTCAGTAATACTATTGGAAGAACTAATAGTTCACATTCACTTTTGGAGTTCTTCAAACTCCAACAACATTATCAAAAGTGATGTCATAATGTCTGAATTACATTCCCGCCTCAGTTTTAAATCCCTCAGTACCTTTTAGTCCACTCTACTGCAGTACCTCTCTTAGTACTGCACAGTGTGATTTGAGCTGGCATTTAGTACACTAAGCCCTGAGCTGAGAACACTGGAAATAAAAATTGATACATTAAACCTATGAAGCCAGTCCCCAACTGGTCTAAATTATCATCAAGGAATTCTTCCTGCTGGAAATCACTGGAGTGCAGCTTTGCAACCTGCTATATTGTCTTATTAACCAAAATACAATAGCATGTCATTTATACTTCACAGTAAGCAGTATTTTCTACTGCTACAAAGATTGAATCCTAACCCTCAAATATCACTTGAGATCTCTAAAATATTCCAGATTTTTTAATAATCATACATGTACATCGCAGCATGAATTGTTGTCTATGGTTTTTGATAGAATACCAAATACTATTTTCAAAGGTCAATCTAAAGTTTGCAGAATATCTTACCAAAAAGAAAGAGGCATTTTTCAGTGGGCTACATTCCACCTATAATCTTTTTCCTCAATAAGGGTAAAAGCCAGATGCCTCAGAAATCTTCTGAAGAACAATGAGGAAAATCCAAGGAAAAGTTGTCTTGAGCCAGATATTAGGAAAAACTTGCATTTAAGTAGAATGAAAACCATCCAAATATTGTTGCCTGCCTGTCTTAATTTCACTTTTTGGGTGGACATCATGCAACCTGTGACCCATGAAAGCCTGCCATTTTCCAATGGAGAAAACACCTTTTAGGCTGATAAGCAGTTGAGGCTCTGTAGTGTACTAATGGTAACTCCTTCATGTACTAAGCCTGCCAAAAGGAAGCTAGGTTTTGGGTGAATTACTTCCTTGTGTTGGCCACTTGCAGCTCACCTAGAAATATAAACCTCCACATATTTCACAGCTGTCATGAAAACCCAAGATATCATATCCTTGCTAATGCTTTTTTAATATGTACTTTGAAATTCATGTAGTCTGTGTACTTTGTTCTCCATACTCAGCAATACCTAGAGATAAGGAAGGCCTCAGGGGCGTCAGTGCATTGTTAAAACAGGGCTGGCATCTGAAAGTAAAATTGTGAGCATGTATCTGCGCATTTATATATCACACTGCCTGAGAACAGATCTGGTAATGATTCACTAAGTTTCAATGCTCACCTCATTTGATATCACAGGTCAATAAATGAAACTATTACTCACCTTTGATTTCAAACACCTTCCCCAACAGCACTCAAAAAGCTTGAAGAGATTGGAAACATCATTTAGAAATTCAGTATAAAATGAGATAGTGTTGGTTTGTTGGTTGTGGTGGTGTTTAGTTTTGGGTGGGTTTTTTTTCCCTTCTGGAGCATCGATTTCTCCATCAACGCAGTTAGATTTGCTTGTCTAATCTGATTCATGATTCATGCACCTCTAACATAGCAGCAACAGTAGAACGTGTTTGCAACTTAATATTTTCTTCCTTCCTTTTAATAATACGTATAAAATAACATTTAAATTGCTTTATTTTATGACCTACATGCCTTCAGATACACTGTGCCTTGAGATCAAACAGCATCTGCTCTTCACCAGGCATGTGGCAATTTTGAAAAATGGACTAAAACAGACAGATCCAAAGACCAGCATTGTGAAATGAGCATTGAAGGTTCCAGAACCCATTGTTCCTTCTGGACTGATGTGAATATAGTTTTATGGTTTTCTGTAGTAAACGTACTTACCCAAGTCATACTGGAATGAATAGTTACTGGTCTGAAGGCCTAATCCTAAGCAAGTACCTTGCAAGTGCCTGGTTAGACAACTACCCAGCTGCACAGCCATTTATAGAGATATTTTTGAGATAAAATGTGACTGAGAAGCTGTTTGCTTGATTGCCCAAGCCTTCCAGTAATTTCTGCCATGACCTTGTCCTTCTTGTGCTGGGTCACAATGAAGTCAATGAGCCCTTTGCACACTCAGGGAACTTGACCACCCTTTTTCTGATCAGAAAAAGAGCACAGGCCTGGGAATTAACTAAAATGACTTCCAGGACATAAACGGGGTTTACACGTAGTGTCCTGAGAGCTGCTGAATGTTATGTCAAGGGCTTGCACTGATGTAAGGGTTCTGCCCCCTCTTCTGGAAAGGGCAAAGGTTTCTGTGTGTTCAGTGTACACTCACCTATATCGTAACCACTGACCTGTACCCATTGACTTGACTTATAAGGAAAGAAAACTATCCAAGATTGTTATTGGAAGCAGTGCCTTGCCCTTCCTCTAGCAAACAGATGGCACTCCTACAAAAAGGAAAGAGAGAGACATGGAATAAAAAGGACTTTAGAAATACATTCTCAGAACAGAGGATGCAGGTGCCAGACCTACTACAGACGTAAGATGACAACAAGCTGGAAACCATGCTCTTTGATTTTATTTCTGCTGAATTGGTTTGTTTTTCTATAACCACCATGCTTTTTCTAGAAAGGCTGTCACAACCCTGTAAATAGATCTCCATTTCAAAACAGATATATAAGCCCAGTTAGATATGATGGGTAATCAGGACTGGTACACAGAATCTTAAAATGAGGCTGGGTAAACTGCATGAAAAGGTTTCAGTCAGGAAGAGAAGGGAGTTCTTGGAGAGATCAAGCAGCGGATAAAAGTGCAGCTTGTCCTGAACTTGACACAGATGCTTTGGATTTGCAGTGGTTGTAGAATTTGATCCAGGATAGCTTAAACACCAGTTATAGAGAGACGTCAATATAAGAAACATCACTTTTTTACATTAACACTTGATGTAATGAGCAATGCTTGAAAGAAATATTCAAGCCTGTCAGAAGGCAGATTGAGTGACCAAAAACTAAAGGTGTAGCATAAATGACTTACCAAGGATTTTTCATGTTGCTATACATTAAACTAGAAGCTAGCGAGACAGTTTTGAAGGATACATAAAAAAATCACTCTAGGTGCTTTCCAGAGAATAAAGAAAAGAGTGCTGACAGAATGGAAATATAGACAGAAAAACAATGTATCAGTGGCACAGTATATTTGTTTGGGTTTGGGTCTTTTGGAAGGGACTTTGTTTTCTTTTTCAAAAAACAAACTTATTTATTTTACCATTAAACTGATAATCCAGTTTAAATGCTAATGTCTGGGTGCATATCCAGTCATGCAACATATAATTCTTTATAATTACAATGGTTGTACATTAAGGGAAACATCAGGCCTCAAATCAGTAAATCAGTTTTTAATAACTGGCCATTGTACAAACTGGGAGGGAAGCAATTTCTTTAATGGCCAAAATCCAAACAATTTGTTTTCAGATCAGTATTTGATGACTATCAGAACAGGCAAGTGCTTTCATAGGTACATTTCATCAATAGTGGTTGTATGCACTCAAACTGGAAAAGTGTCTATTCTCCACATGAACATTATTAAAAAAACAATATGAATGCAGGTAACTGTAACTAGAAAAATCCATGTTTGCCTTATGAGGTTAATTTATCATATTTTTTGAACATTTTCCCCGTTTGTTTGCTTACCTGAAGTAAGACGTGTTACTTGGGCTTTTTGCTCGCTGTATTACTTCCCAGAAATTTAAGATCTATATCAAAATAAAAATTCCTTTTATTATTACATACTGTTCATAAAATTGCATATATTCGTTGCTACTCTTTAAATTATATTCATACCTTTCTTTTCCAATTTCTGCAACACTGATATTATCATGACAACAACAATGACATGACCGCGGACAGCTGTGATGCCATATTCATCACTCATATATATCAATATCTAAACCGCTTTATGCTAACCACTGAAAAAAAAGGTAAAATATTATGGTCAGTGAAAATAAATAAAAAACCTGTGATCTTGCTCTCAATTCGATAACAGAAGGTTGTCTGGAAATTAGTAGTTCTCAGCTCAAATGAATATTGAAATTTACAGTTTTGGTCTTACCAGTATTTCAGTCTTCAGCTCCAGTTCATGTTGTTTAATATTACCTCCAGTGGGAGTGCAGACATTTGATTGCTGACATCCCGAGGCCTCTCTGAACAGCTGACCTTCAGTCTCAGCACTGGTGAAAGAGTAAGGTGAGATTGTCACCAGATCCCTAACTCAGTTGGCGAGGGAGAAGAAAAGCCTCTTCATTTGGCTAGACTATATGTCTTCTCATTAGACATAATCTCATTAGGTATAAATAAGAGCCAGGAGAACATAAACTAACACTTTATATGACATTTCATATAATTCTGATTATTTGCTAAAAACTAATAAAGAACTTGGTGTAGTTGGTGTTGAAAGACAATAACTCTGAAGTTACATCAAAGAGACAAATTCAACATGCAATCTATATAAACGTTACCAGATCAATCCGTTTTAGGAATGGCTACAAGGTAGTCCATTGCCACAAACACATTCATTAAAAAAAAAAAAACAAAAAACAAACCCACAGGGGTAAAAAGCTCTTCCTGTTGAAGAGTATAGGCATTTACTAGAGTTAGAATTTTGCTCTGAAACTTTAGATTTTTTTTTAAATGAATTCTAAGATGCATCTTTCTCATTTGTTTGAACACCCAAGGATCCATAACCAGCATTTCACATGACCCAAGAACCAATTTACAGTGCAAATATACAACTCAGAACGCTGGAAAATCAGCCCAGAAATTTGATGCTTGGCTTATTTTGATGTCATTTGGATCCTCACATCTCCAAAACTGGAGTCTATCTCTAATAAACACAAACATCATCATGTGAGAAACTGAAGTTTAATTGCTTTATCAGGCAGCAGTTTCACTGAAGTTAATACAAGAGCTGTATGATTGGGACTTCATGGTCAGACTCTCTAAGCCACTGCTACTGAACAGCTGTTAAGCTATTTATACAAAATTAGTTTGCAGTTCACAGTGGACAGGTATTGATAACACAAAAAACCACTACTAGAACTGGCACTAACTGGCATGCTTGTTGGCAGTCTGCAAAGCCCATGGTCCTATGAAGGGAGAGCTGTTTGAGAAATGTCACGTCTGTAATAATGCAGCATATAATGAGTAAATCATGATATCCATAACTTTTCTGTCTAGGAAAGAAGAAAATCTTTTGCAGAACTGTGATAGTCAAGAGAAGAATACAGCTGCCTTAGAAACTGTGGGCTGAAGTTTGTATTCTTCAGGTTTCTGTCAAAATCCAAGCTCTAAATGTAAAAATTATGCGGCTGCTCTGTTTTCCATTCTCAGCTAAAAATATGTGCCTTTCCTGGAATTCAATAAACAGAGCAATTTTAATCTGCATGTACAGACTGCAACAGTGCAACAGAGACTAAAACTGATAAATATGAAGTAAACAAAGAGGTTGGTTAGGAGGCATGCACACAACAGATAAGTAATTAATGATCTCAGGAAATATGGCATTGTTCCCATTAAGGTTTTGAAACATTTTGTTTATTACTCTCCACTCTGCAGACAACTAAACGTAATGTTTTTTACATCAAGGAGCAATTCGAATTTTTTTTGTTAATGAAGTAGCACACTGTACTGTACCTGCCTGTCCAGAACAGTACCCTGACAGGCAATGCAAGCTTAGTAGTTCGGTATCCAAGCTTACTAACCTTCCCTACGAAAGATCAATCTGTACTTAGCTCTTTCATGGTCGTTTTCATCTCCAACGAAACTTGTGTTTCCTGAGACTATGGAGACTAATCAAATTCAAAATTAGTTAGGTGCTCTTACTACGGTGGAAAGTTGCGAGCTTTATACTGTGATGGTAAATGTGATTTCCTTTCCAAATTTAAGAGATTACATTAGAGCATTCCTTTGGAAGTAGTGTAACATTATAACTAGTATCAGCCTTAGGGCTACATACTAAACTTCTGTCAATATAGAGTAAAAAGTGAGATTTAACCACGTGAGACAAATAATCAAATGGGATAATTTGTGACTAAGACTATGCTTTAAAACAAAATAATTAATGTGGTGGCAATATGATGGCTCAGTTGACTGCTTAAGAAGAAGCTGTGCTGGTAATAATTCAGAATTACAAGAAGACTTCCAAGGTTTGAGGTTATGGAGAGTAAAGACAGTCATATAACTAGGTCATAAAAGGCTTAATACTCCTACCAGCTGTGTTCTGGCTCTCTCTAAGCTGAATTACCTTTGAAAACAAGTATTACTGTTACTGATCCACCTCATTTTCCAGCATGCCAGTGTTCAGTACTTAGTGCAGTGCAGTATGTTTGTTCTACCAATGAATCCAAGCTAGGGACTCCTTAATGCACAAATCACAGGTAGGGACCCCTTGATTCCCAAAGTCCACCCCAAAAGCTACTGAATCTAATAACAATTTTTTGCAGCTATGGTGAATGCTATACCTGAATTGTGACAAAGCAGGGCAGGAAGAGAATTTATTGCACCAGTTAAATTCCTGTGGGTACTAACACCTACAATAAGCACTTTCCTTTGCAGAACTGCATGAGCAGCATGTCACTTACGTATAGCACAATAAACCAACGGCACAGAAGTCACTAAAAGTAGAATTTGTCCTCAACTCCATGTAAATATGTCTTAAGATAATTACCAGAAGGAAGATTAAATTAATCCAGAAAACAGCATGGTGACGATAGGGAAACACAGAAGGAAGTATTAACAGCACCAAAAATATTCACAGCCAAGTATTATCAGGCAGGAGCAGAAAAGGTCAAAGAAGGCTTTAAGAAGGCTTTAAAAATACCCCACCCTCACACCAGACAAGAATAAAAAACCAATAGAATGAGAGTTAAAATATAATTAGAAGGGAAAAGAAACTATAATGGAAGAGTTGGGGGAGGAAAACAGCCAGGAAAAAAAAAATACATAGGAGGTAAATATCAAACAAAAAGAGAAAAAAGAAAAGTATTATATGGAGGGATCCAAAATTTTTCAAAGCACTTTAAATTCTTCAGAAGATAGAGGTCCTCAGGATTGAAGGCTTGACCTATGGTTCAGAAGAATAGAAGGAAAGAAAAGTAGGTATACTGATTAAAGGTGTAGTTAATTACACAATGAAGAATAGCTTCTCTGCTGAACAGTATTGCTAAACTCAGACTGATAGCAGCTGTAGGTACTGTGTAGGAGGAACAATTGGAAAGAAAAAATAACGTTATTTTCTCAAGCACTCTTGAGTGTGATGGATCTTTTTGCTTTGCAGACTTTTCCCTACAATGCTTATAAATGGGGCCTTACTTTCATGCTCCCATTGGCATGATGCTCAGGGTTTCACTTCAGTATCAAAAGCCAAGAATGCCACCACTGTTTAAATTCTACTGCCCTCCTTCTGTGGTGCTGGCTGTAGCATCTCTTCCAAAACAACAAAAGAGACTGTGCTACACACTAGATTACTCCAAAAAAAGTCATCTAATCATGCTTTAAATATTTCCATGACATAAGAATTACAACTTGCATCTTGCAAGTAGAACAAATTGTATGTTCAGTTATTTGTAACTTTCATATTTACTCCCATGACAAAAATAATAATAACAAGATTTACCTTGAAAAACAGATTCCTTGCTTTTAGGGAACATTCCATTGAAGAGTTCAAGAGGCACATCCAGAGACTGACGTGGCAAGCTTAAGAGTTAAACCGCCTTCTATGTCATTACATAAAGACACTTAAGAATTTAGCTCATTTTTTTGCTACTTCCTTCAGGAAGTACCATCTCTCCCTCTGCTACCTCAAATAACTATATTCATCTGAAACACAAGAAACTCTAGGTCACCCAACATCACATTCTATTTTCCTTTAGATATGACGTGTCACAGAAAATCACATAAAGCTGGCAGAACATCACAGTGATGAGAAAAAAACAGGATAAATGTATCATTTTATTGTGTGTGAACTTATTTAAGAATGACAAACCAGATAATTTTCTTTTACATTAAACTTTTATGTACAAGAAATGCTTAATTGATCCATCCTGTCATTTCTGAGAACAGGTATTTACTGTTGCAGCTTGAAATCTATCCAGATACTGCAATTGCAGCTCCTGAGAGTCAAGAGTCCTGCCAAAGAAACTTATGAATGGCATTTCTCTGAACAGACAGACCTTAACTGATAGTAAACACAGGCAATGTTTCACAGGGTGTTCTGCATGACCCAGAAAATATATCTTTTTGAATGTCTTTTTCTTGCCTTTCTTGGAACTCCTTACGAGACTGAAGTATTGAACTTTTTTTCCTTAGCCCTCCTCCAGATTTTATGTTGTATCTCAACAAACTTTTTCCCTGACAATTTAAAGCCTGTAAAAGAGAGAGGTGATAAATTCCCCAGATTGAAAAAGGAATTAGGGGCCTAATTAGGTGCTCCATTCTCTTTTCAACATTTTGTAGCAATTCACAGCATCTGACTTCTCATTAACATTCAAATACACGATATACAAGACTATGTCTCACACATGAAGAAAATGCTCCAGCTTTGTCTCTGACTACAAAGGAACTTCAGGCATTCAGAGGTAGCACTGCAAATGAAATTGTGTAGCTCTCAAACATGAATCAAGAAAGAGAAATTTAGAGATGAGAAAATAAATCATACTGCAGACTGTTGCATTATGAAAACAGACTATTGTCACTAAAGACCTGGTAGAAAGCAATAGTCAGGAAGCGAAAATCAAACAATAATGAGTGCTGAGAGAATTTTCCACAGAAATCAGTGACAACGGGGGATGTCCAGGAATACTTTGAAGGAGAGGAGAAGTAAATTAGACAGGCAACTGCAGGGAAAAAGGAGCGCTGTCATTCATACCTTTACTTGCTTGAACATGTAGAAGGAAGTATAGCATGAGTTGTCCAAGTTTTGCTTCTAGCGAACACCAGGAAGTTCTAATGAACTCTGTCACTGCTAACAAGATGATAATACTAGTCCAGATGTCCCAGGCAGATGGGCTAGGACCAGAAGGAGGCCAAAGGGCCCCCACGCAGCTGGGGCAGGAGCACTGTGTAGCCCTGTCCCAGTCACGCAGGGCCCCAGCAGTGATGCCAGTGGGGCTGGGGAGAGCTCTGGGGAGAAGGCTGGGCAGCATCAGAGAGGCTGGAGACAAGGGAAAGCATTTCCCCATGAGGAAAGTGGGGCCAGGGCCCAGGTGTTGCTGCTCTTTATTCCCTGGAAGGTTTCCAGCCTTCACAGGATAAAGCCCTGAGCAACCTGATGTGATCCTGTGGCTGAGCCTGCTCTGGGCAGGGGATCAGACTGGAGACCTCTCGAGGTCCTGAGTTGTCCAATGGCACTGGGTAGAGTGTCATACAGTAGCAGGGAGTATGACTGAGGAACAGGTACTCTGTTCTTCATAAGGAGACATCTAAGGGACTCTCAGTTACTAATTTTGAAGTAGACACTCTCAGCAAGCCCTGCAGCTTCCAGAATCAAAATAAAATCATTTTTGCTGTACTGCCAAATGGTCAGTATAATTAACGGACCTCTCTGTCAGCAGATAGCTTTCCTTGCACATGCAGGAGGGGAATGGAACATGCCACTGTACTCAGCACTGGTGAGGCCCCACACTGAATCCTGTGTTGTTTTGGGCCCCTCATCATAAGAAGGACATTGAGGCACTAGAGAGAGTGCAGAGGAGGCAACGAAGCTGGTGAAGGGTCTGGAGCACAAGTCTGATGAGGAGCAGCTGAGGGAACTGGGGCTGTTCAGCCTGGAGAAAAGGAGGCTGAGGGGAGACCTGATCACTGTCTGCAACTACCTGAAAGGAGGTTGTAGCATGGAGGGGGTTGGTCTCTTCTCCTAAGTAACAAGCAATAGGACAAGAGGAAATGGTCTCAGATTGCACCAGTGGATGTTTAGATTAGATTTTAGGAAAAAATTCTTCATGGAAAGGGTTGTCAGGCATTGGAACAACCTGACCAAGGAAGTGGTGGAGTCGTCACCCCTGGTGGTGTTTAAAAGGCATTAAGATGAGGTTCTTAGGGACATGGTTTAGTGCTAGAGTTAGATCATGGTTGACTTAATGATCTTAAGGGTCTCTTCCAACCAAAATGATTCTATGATTCTCCCTGCCCCTCTTTTAGGATCCCTCAGTGAGTGTGTGCTGTGCATGCAAAAGGAATCACTTGATACCCATAGTGCCAAGGAGTGTCTTGGAGCACTTCGAAGAAAGTAGTGTGGTGTAGGGGACTGGGGCTCTGGAGATCTGCCTGCTCTTTCAACATCTGTCTTTAATGAAGTTCATTTTACCTAGTTGCAAAAGGAAGATGATGATCCTGCCATCCTGGGGAGAAAAACCTCTCTCTCTAGACTGAAATACGTTCCATAGAAGCTCGTCATTTGCTCCTGTTGTTTGCTTCTGGTAACGTTCTTGCAAGAAACCTGGGTTTTTCGTATGGCACATGCACATCGAAGAAGGTACATGGCTTGCCCATGAAGTTGACAAAGCAGTGTCCTGGGCTACATTTTAATTGTTGCAGACATGGCTCCATTAAAGTTGACATTTAACACTAGCAAACAACAAACAGGCACAGCATCCAGCCCTAAATAAAGCTCCATTAATAAAAGTTACACATCATAAAATGCCAGTGAAAAGTGAGGAAATATTTCTAACAGTTCAAGCCAACGTATAGGAGCTTTTGCTGCAGTTCATCCTGGTTATGAAAGGATGGTACTATATGAGACATCATTTCAGCTGTTATCACAGTGTCTTGTACATTACTCCTATTGATAAAATTCAGTCAAAGTGCTCAGAGGATTTATGTGCATTATTATTAAAGAATGCAAGTTCAGCAGCAGTGGGTGTGACAGATAGCTTTTATTAATCAAATATAAGACAAATGACTTACTAAAATAGAATGTTTTAATTCATTAGCTTCTTCCAGAAAGCAATGAAAGACAATGACACAGAAATGTATTTTTTTTACGTATTCAAATACCAGAGATCCAGACAAACCTTGCTTACACGTCCATTCTGAAGGCTTAAAATATTTGAATCTAGAAATCCTGGAATCAAGGATTTTAAAAGTCCAACCTTAATACATAGTTTCACTCTTCCACTAGTGTCCTGATTCTAGTAACTTCTTTCATTCCTTACTCATTTCTTCATCCTTCTTTACTTATTCCTTGATTTTCAATTTCTTGCCTTTAAAACCTCAAGCAAAAGAAGAAATGGCACTTCTCCCTTCCACTTCACATGACTAATGTATTATTGGTTCTTTCTATCTTTGTCATACACCTTCAACCACAACTCAAGAAGAACTTGATGAAAAACTGACTTCAGATCTCCAAAGTGGAGTATCAATACAGTATTTGGATACACTCTGAGTAATATTTCTCCTACTTTGGTGCCTGGAACAGCAAAAGTCAGGAATATGGGAGTACTTTACTGGTTCTGGACTGAAATATTTTTACCTGGATCTGGCGCAGAAGAGCAGTTCATAGTATGAAATCAATCTGTCAGTTAAGGAATAAAAAAAATTATCTGGCTGCTAATAAAGTTCTCTATAGGTGGAACTCCATATACTGAATTTTTATCTCACACAGGTGACTTAATCATGCTTAGATCACTTGTGACAAGTTGAGCCAGCAGAGCTAGAGTCTTTCCTTGCAGTAAGCCAGCAGAGTGCACTGGTCTTTCCTGGACCTACAATTCAGACCGAGGACAGGAGTGGGTAGGGAACATCTCACTCAGGAGTTTCCAGGGTTTCACAGCACTCTTCTGGTTATTTCTGCCATTTCTTCCAAAAGAAGCTGGCAGGAAAAAACAAACAAACAAACAAACAAACAACAACAACAACAAACCAAACACCAAACCACCCACCCTGTCTTCTGTAGGTAATTCTTTGCAAACCTGACTGGATAAAGTGACAGGGCAGCAGATGGAAAGGAAAGAGATGAATAGGGTTATGAAGTGGAAGGTGCCCTAGAAGCCAGATGCAGTGGTTTGGAACTTGAAGGCTTGCTTTCTTTCACCTGCAGTTGCATTAAAAACTCGGAGTCCTCTGACACATAGTATTCAAGATCCTGGAAAAAAAGCAGATTGAGCCCAGCAGGGCACTTGTGATGTGCCAGAACAACTATTTCCAATACAACAGCTGATTAACTGAAGATGGCAGGGAACTAGTAATTTAATCATTAAGCAATTTTTCATGGCAATGGTACAAATTGGAAAAACCAGGAATTAAGTTGAAAACTACCAGCTGAAAATGGAGTTGGATGTACTTGGTGAGGATATATACCTGAAGCAGGGAACAACCTTTCTCTCAGCAGTCAATAAGGAAAACAAATGCTTCAGAATCATCATAAATCTGGACTAACCAGATGTAGCTTAGACTGTGTTATCAGCATTTGTCCTCTTTGTAACTGTATCAACAATTTGGACTCAGTAACTCTGTGGGGTCAGAAGTTTTGGAGTTTTAGATTTTGAAAGTGTTTTAGAGGACCGAATGAAATAATTTCAACACTCAGATTAAATTCAGCAAACCATTTAGGCTAAAGAAAGGGCATACGGGATTTTGGGGGGAAATAAAAAACAAAAACAAAAAACCAAAAACCAAACCACAAATAAGCATACATTGTCGTTAATTAAAAAAACAAAACCAAAAACACACAAAAAAACCCAAAACAAAACAAAAAACCCTCACAAACAAACAAACAAACAAGCAACCAAAAAAAGCCAAACAAAACAACCAACCAACCAAAAAAACCCCACACAAACCACCATAACACACACCCACCAGAACAATGGAGTGAGCTTTGGTTTAATTATTTCATTTGTTTTTGTAATTGATGGGACTCAGTTCCTAGGAACCCAGATTGCTTCATTTTGGGCTAAGTCAAAAGTTCCCAGCTGAACTGAAATGAATTTTTGGTGAAAATCAACTGTTGCCAAAAAGAAAAAGAAAAGACTAACCTTAATTTTGCTTAATTCTGATACAAGATGTATATTTGACGGATTTGTTGTCAGTTCAGTTACCAAAGGAGAAAAACTCCACTATTTGTGCTGCTATCCAAACCCCACCTCTGATCTGTTTCGAGTTTCTTCTGGCACAGACCCACTTATTGATGTTCACTAGTTGCTGAAATGAGGGCTAATACTCTAAAAGATCTCAGGTTTATGAGGTGGTAATTACTGTGCACTACTGCATCTCTTCTAGCTTTGCGAAGAAGAATGTCAAAGCATCACATGAGTACTCTAGTGTGGACTCAAACTGATCATTAAAACCTAATCAGTACTTAAAGCCCCGGGAGCAGGGAAAACCACTACTTCTGATACTGGAAGACATGCATTAGGTCTGTACCCACAGTGCAGAGAGCTGAGATTCACTTTACTGTGACAGCTGGCTTTTAGCATTACAAATGAAACCTTTTGTTTTATCTTTCATGTTTCATGTTTGCTAGTTTAATATCTGCCTTTCCAACAGCTGGCTTTCCCTTTGGGGTGTTCAACAGGCTAGATCCTTACAAGGTAGGCTAAAGCTCCCTATAAACAAATTCCCTACCTGCTGCTCCTATTTAGACGATGGGTTTTCTTTCTCTACTCAGAATGAACAAGGGATTTTGAGGCTGTTCTGACTTCTTGCCGAAACAAATTTTATTAATTTCTATTCTTCAAGAAAAGAAACTTTTCCCATAAATTCAGCTAAACTGTTTTCAAAGTTGGGTTTTGGGAGTTTTTTTTCCTGTTGCTATTTATAGAAGAATTTTTAATAGGTGGCTATCAAGGGATGTTTCCAGTGGCGCAATATCTGGAAAGTTTTTGTATTGACAACACCTTCTAAAAGATTTTTATTGGCCATTTCGGTGAGGCAGTTGAGGTTGACAGTAAAGTTTATTGGTGGTATTAAGTTGGTGGAAATGCTGGGAGCCTGGGCGAAGTTTCCATTGTTTCTTGTGTGGTTTATAGCACTGATGATTAGATGTCACTAAAATGTCATGACCAGCATTAATTTGTTCTATTGGAGCAGCTTCTTGTATTGGACTCATTTTCACAACTGATACCCTTCATCATATTTTTTTGTTTGAACACTATTTTTGCTATAACCACTATTTTTGTCATAACCACAACTACCTTGAGACAGTGGTCTGGGTATATTATGGAGACTTCAGCTTCTGTGCCGATATTTCACCAGGATAGTTTCCTCTTTTGTCTTCTTAATTTTCAAAGAGGTTTTCGATGTTCTCTTTGCCAATGAGACTTCTGAATTTAGCAATACATAGATCATAGTTAAATAATAAATATAAATTTTTTAAAGGTTCTTTACTGTAAGAGCTTTATATCGAATAAGTCATCTTAATCCAAATGCTTTTTGAACTTCTAACAAATTAAGAAGCTCATCTATTTTGTCTTTTATTATCTCAAGATGTAAGAAAAAGAACATTAATCCCATAATATCCATTATAATCAGTCATAGCTACCAAATAACTCAGTGATGTTAAGTATGAGGAACTTGGTTTTGGCACTCAAGCAGGCAAGTTTAGATGCCTTATTCAAAACAAGTAGGATTTGATGGGACACATTCTCTAATATTTAACCTTAAAACGCCTTTGGAAAAAAAGGGGAGATAGGAAAGTTGAGGAGGAGTTTTTTGCTCCTTGGGACTTTTGCTGCTGAGATAGAACACTGCCTAAAAACACAGCATGCGATCTGTGAATGCGAAGCCCCACAAGACTGGGCTGCACCCCTTGAATGATGCAGAGAATATTTATGATGTTTTAATTACAAGAGTATGTTTTAGGAAATGAAAGCAAGTAGGCCAAGACTTAGCTCGATGACTAACTTTCTGCCACAGGGAACACTTTCAGGAAGCATTCACCATGGTAAATTTAAAACTTACTCATCAACAGTTTCATTCTGTGTTATAATACACCAAGACAAGTTACAAAACTACGTAACTTCTAATTTCAGCACCTTCCCTTTTGTCAGAGTAAACATTTTTAAATATCAGGAGTTGTTTTGGGGTTTTTAGCTCCAGAGGACCCAGGAGACTGAATGAAATTTAATATAAAAGCTCATTAGAGTGTCCCCTGGGAATAGGACTCTCCAAATACTAGATCAGCATGGAAATTGTCTTTGAGGATACTCTGTTAGGTAGCAGACAGGGTCATAATTGTGTGTTAATACTTAGGTTTTTTGAATGAGGTTAAGAATAAGAAGTTTCCTTCTTCTGCCTGTGCATTTGCATTCCCCCACAACTCTGCAGTTGTGCCAGAGCAACAGTTTCTGGTGCTGAATTGTAAATCAGATCTCAGAAGCAATCTATGCTGAATATAAGCCTCCAGAAAGGGCACATTGTCCATGGAGGTATTTCATTGCACCTTTTAAACACCTTTTTTTCTGGCTGAAGAATGACACCAAAGCCCTTCTCTTCAGTGAATGCTAGCATGAAAATCAGGAGTTAAAGCCAACAAAACTGCCCAGATAATCAGTCCTTAGTTGAAAATAATTTCAATGTCTTCAAATGCTCTAACTAAAATTATTCCTTTTTCTCCAAAATATGGGCTTTCAGTGACAAATACTGTTTTTGTAAATTTATGTTGTGATGCAATTTCTGATTTTCCAGCTAAAACAGGGCCTTAGCTTACATCTCAGTTAAAGCTGTTTTTTTAAAAAACAAAGCACAAACAAAGAAACAAAAAACTAGGTTCTGGACTTTTTCACCTGTCTGCCAACTTCCTTCTTTTCCCTCTTCCTACTCTGTAACTGCTTAAATTGTCTTCAGCATGGAAGAGTTTGAGGACATGGTCAGGATTTTACAAATTCATACTGAAAAACTGTAGAAACAGAAAGAAAATTCATAGAATACCTCTGTGTATCATTTATTTTATGTCACCTGGCTGCAAAATATTTAATAATAAAAGTAACAGTAATAATAATAGACCTTATCCAGATCAGAGATGACCTCTGAAAACAGTGTGTGCATCATGCAAATATTATATTTGATTGCTTTATTTCCTTAACTACAATTCTGAGTGGTTTTGTGTTACATTTAATTAGTTGTCCAAATCCTTAATTCCATAACTACAACTTAAGAGTCGTTTTTTGTAAGGTGCCCCAACTGGCTAATATTATGTTACCTAGACCATGACCACCTACACCCAACTATAAAACTTAGTAAGCTGAGCTTCAGTCTCCTGATGGGTTTGATTAAAGGACACTGTCGTGTTTATTAAATTCCTTGGTGATGGAAAGAGTGAGACTGTGTGCATGCCTGTGGAAGGAAAGAGGGCTGTAAAATAGCTTTTTTTTTAATATGTCTATATATTTCCGACAGCAAGTTGTATTTTTACCATAGGAAGATGTTCCTCTCACATTGTCTACAATTCTGTGATATGGAAAACGCATTTTTCCTTTTTTTTAATCTTCATTAAAAAGTTTAGTCTCCAAGGAACAGTAATGAAAAAGAGAAAGAACCGAAGGGCTGATGGGTTTGTAATGGCCTTTTCTTTGCCTATGGAAAGAGAACATTGTATAAAGATGCACAGCATGATAAACTGTCTCGCAAATAAACACCGCCCTCTGATGGCAAAAAAGGTCCTTCCTGTACTACAGCTTTCCACAAGTTTTTTTAAGTGCTGCCATACTATTAGCAAAATATTAACCACAGTGGGCTTATATGAGGAAATGAACGGTCTATAAGTGTAAAAGTTGCAGCATCGCCTAGTACATAGTTCAAAATTTGTCTCTAAGACAAGATCACAATATTAGAATATTAGAAGGCCAAAAATAAAAATGAGATAGCATTTTCTTTGATTAAAAAAGTATATTCTGACAGAAGATTACACTGCTGCTCCAGAAACATAACTCTCCTGTTCCTGGCTACAGCAAATGCTTTAGGAACCTTTCTGGATGTTAACTTCTTCTGAACACAAAATCCCTGCAAGACAGAGCATTTCATCCCATCATACAGATGCTAATTTTCCTCTTTTCGTTCTCACCCTCCCTTCCCACCTCCCCCAAGAAGAAATTTCTATACCGGTCTATACTGCAATATTGCAATACTGCAATATTTGGGGGCAGCAAGAGATCTGATGCATAATTCTCGCCAAGAAAAACACAACAAAGGAGAGAAAATCTGAGCCAGCAAAAGATAACAAGAGCCAGCAAGCTAACTTTTCAGGTCTCTAGAGGCCAGAGGTATATCTAACAACCTTCAAAGAATGTCAACTCAACCCTAAATTACCAGTTTCCCTGTCTTTGAACCCAGTTTTGTTGTGTATTGCTTTCATATAAATGGAAAAAACCATACAGTTTTGCCACCCACGTGTGGGGACAAGACATCCTTACAGACTCAAGTTGAATCCAGGGAAAACTATTTCCTACCACACTGTAACATACACTTTGGCCTTCAGAAGACAGGCCATGGCCTTGCTGTCTCCTCCATCCTTACCTTCAAGTCATCTGAAGTAATAGGGGCAACAGGTCAAAAGAGCATCCACAGGTCATGAAACCTCTCAGACAGAAGGCCAGTTATGATCACCGTATGACACCCCTGCCTTGTTCATCAGGCAATGGAATATGTACGAAGCTGATGGCATTTTTAGAAGTAACTTTTACAACCTTTCACTGCCATTCAAGTCATATAGAAGTTGTTAGCAATGTCAGCAATACCTAACCATGTTCTTCATGAGTGTATCTATATGAGTCTTATATCAGGGTTGATGATTATCAAAAAACAGTATAGGGTTAACTAAAAAAGTTGGCAAAGAGGACAGAAATGACCAACGTGTTAGAAGCTATGCTTCAGGCCTCATGTTAAAGCACTCGTGAGCCCACGTTGGGAGGCCTATGTCCAATTTTATGTCCCCAGGAACCAGAAAGACATTGCTGTACTGGAGTAAGCCTGGCAGAGGGTCTGTGGGGAAACTAGGGCTGGGAGCACACAGCAAATGAGGAGGGAATGAAAAAGATTGTTTGGCCTGAGTAAGGCAACTGTTGCGGGACCTAAATATTATCTTCGATTACCTAATGCATGGTGGGTTATTGAGAAGATGGGCTACACTCTTACTGGAGGTGCACCACACAAGTTGTAGTACGAGAAATGAAGTCCAAGCAGATACAAGGAACTAACTCTTCACCAAGTGGGTGGACAAAGGCTGGGGTTGTCCACAGAGGTTGTGGGATCTCCATCCTTGGAGATATGAAAAATCAAATGAACAAAGAGCTCAGCAAACAAATCTAACTTCAAAATTTCACCTGCGTTTGCGCTGAGGTAGAAGAGGAGAGAGGAGTTAGGCAGTATGAGTCCAGAGGTTCCCTACAGGTTAAACCAGTCCACACTTGTGAATCACCATTGATATTCCTGAAAAACACTCCCAAGTAAGAAAAGGTCTTTTTGCAGCTGCATAGTTAAAAAAGAGCATGTTTACAGCATGTAGGTGTTTCCACTGAAAGATGGTATCCTGATAAACTACAGCTTCCTTGGTCTCCTAGGTTAAATAAAATGGACTCGTGTTTATTTACATACTTTTCACATTCTTGAGCCATGAAGTTGTAGTCATGAAAATACAATATTCATTGTCAGTACCCTATGGAACATGAGTACCGTTGTCCTTTAGGAGATTTGACTAACTCACTTCAGATGCAAATTGAGTGTTGCATAGTTTCCAAATAACAGTATTTTGTTATGTTTGATGCTAATATTATAAAAAGTGTATTTCCATAAGAAGTAGCCTTAAAGTAACGACTTGCAAGTTCACTACATAAAAACATCATCTCCTAAAATCTTGCTTCTTTCCAAGCATGAATTCCCTCTTACAAGCAAGTATTGGTAATATTCAATTTAGCAGCACACTGCAGGGCCACAGTTTCAATACATCAGCTGGGGCTTTCCAAGACAGGAGTATGTGAACAAACCATACAGCAGAGAAGCACTGAATCTGTACAAAACATAGGTAAGATGTCCCAGACATGTCAGACACATAGAAATGCATGCTGTAGAGTGAATCTGCAAACAGACAGTATTCATTTTCTGAGACATCCAGAAATTGAAAAGCTCTGGAAAAAATTCTCTTTGTTCTGGAAACCATGTATTTGAATTTTCTCTGGTATAGATCTTTTTATGGCATAAATATAGTTCTAAAAAAATAATAATAATCCAGTGTTACTTGCTAAAAATTTAACATACATTATGTTCACTCAAGTATTTTCTGAATCTTCATGGTCCAGACCTGGATATCATGATGGTTATCTTTTTTTTTCCTCCTGAAGGGGTTAGAATTCTGCATCATTCATCACCAGAGTGGTTCTCATAGAGAAGTCAGTAAGGAGCTCCCAAACTAAATCAATGAGTTATACAATTGTAATGCAGGATAAGTATCTCTATATCACCTGGCCTGCTGAGGTGGAAATAGAATCCAGCAGACTGTACCATTTCCTGCTCAATTTGAATTAATTGTGGTTTTCTAATTTGCATCTGAAAGGACGAGAAAGCTACAAACTTAATGAGAAATTATAGGCCCATTGCAATCAATAACAAAACTCGTCTTTCTTATGGCCGGTTTTGTATCTCTATTGAGAAATTAATTTCTTTCTTCTTAGATCACCAAGGTTGATTCTATTTACAAAAGACCTCTCTGTGTCAAGAGTCAGGAGCTAACCTAGAGGAGGATTTATCTGTCATCTCCTTTGGAACTATTCTTCCAGTTAGGTATAAAATTGAGCAGAAAGACTGTGACATAAAATTTGTAGCTGTTTTCTTAGTCTTCTCTGCAACTGACATTGTTGATCAGTAGAAATGCAGAAGTTGTGAAACACAATTGCTAAAGCAAGATCATGTGTGTGTTTGTATGTGTGATTATTATAATTATTTATCTTTCTCTTCATGAGTGGATAAACTGTTTGATGTAAGGTTTCCATACTTTAAGTGCCTATATTGCACAGAAATATAGTCTAGAATGAGCAGAGAATGGTCAGCAAGAAAAGGATACCAGCCTCTGTATTTACAGAATACCTAGATATCCCCAGAATATTTTTATATTCCCTGCACTTCTGCTAAGACCTACATGGTTAATAAATCCTTATGATACATCTCTAATCTGGGAGGAGAATTACTTTAGAAATTTTATGGCATCTTGCAAATGATTCCAAATTGCTGAAGATTCAATAAAACAGTTAAAGAATTGTTTTTTATTTGCCAGCATGGATGTAAAACTGTTCATTGTGAAAGTTTATAAGGTGTTTCAGGAGATTCTTTGAGTTTGCTATCAATACTTATCAGTTCTGAGGACTGCATCCTGTTTTTTACTACTTTCCAAAGTGAGATAGATAAAAAGGGGGCAAATTCACATGGAAAGAGTTTGATTTTCCGTTGCCATGGTAACACCACAACATCAGGAAGATTTTCTGAATGTTTTGGCTATTTTCCTACCTCTGCTTTTCCTTATGGATCTTTAATGTTCAGATGTTTCATTCATCTGGCAAAAGCTTTTTGCCTTTTTAATACGTTTTAAAAATCTTACTACACAGAGACTAAAATCAAATAATATATATGCTTCTTTGGTTAGGCTTCAACATACTTCCTTGCACAGAAGAAGACATCCTCTATGTAAGGGAATGTTTCACGGTAACTTTCTTCTTCACGTTGGAGAGGAGCATCAGGGTCCCAACAGGCTTTAATCCTTACTGCTTTCTTGCAACTCCATTTTCATATTTTTTCCTCCTACACTCATGGTGGCTTATGCACAAGAAAGATTTGGACAAAGAGCAGGACAAGAATACTGCGGTCACAGGCCAGTGCTTGGGAAGAGCTCAGTGCCGACAGTCAGATGCTGTAAATCTGCTGGGCACTGTTCCCACAGGTCATCCTGACAAAGCCACCTCACTTTCTCAGTTTCCTCCTGGGTCAGCCAGAGGTGAGAGCTGCTCTGAGCACACTGAGCGACCAGTGAAACACCTTTTCACTTTTAGCGGCTGCAACCATCCCTTAGGGTTGTATGCATATCTTTAACCTCAATCCTGCTAAAACCCAGAACTTTTGAACTGTGACAGACCATAACCCATTCAGCCTTTAGCACTCAGAATCATAGCTTAAAAGCAATTCCAAATTTAAATTTTAACTTAAGCATGCGCTTTTGAAACACCTCAAGTTTCAAGAGTGATCGGTTCTGTCCCTGTAACTTCTCTGTGCCTCACTTGTCCCATCCTTAAGACAGGCACCGTGATTCTTCTGCATCCCTGCCAAGTGTGTTGAGATGTCAGGGTCGACAGTGTCAGAGGTAAGCCAGCAAGATAAGGCTTCTGAGGAGAAGGACTGTGTTTTATTTAACAAACTGGAGTGGTTTGGGGAAAAAAAAAAAGCGCAGATACGGTATTAAGCACATAAGCCTTTATTCAGATCACCTTACAGAGTTATTATTCTATTGTTATGAATGCATATCACTTTTGTTATTTGCCTTTTCAAACAAAAGTCTTGAAATATAAAATAGCATACATATAACATCATTGTTGCAAAGTGTAACCTATAATATGTCTCTTTTGCTATTTTGAATGTATTTTATTTTTTCTATCCATTTCAGTTTTACGAACAACCATGGAAGTATTGTGAAGTAAACAGAAGTCTCCTGTGCCTGTTAATATGCCTAACCATAGACATCCCAAAACTCCACATTTTCTTAAAGGACTAAATCCTAGGATTTTGAAAACATAGAAGAGAAAATGTAAGCCTCTGCTTAGAGCTTCAGTATTGTGGTAGAGATAACTGCCACTGTTGAGCACAAATTCTTATGTGATTTGCTATAACTGTGGCAAATTTAGCAGAGTGTAATAGTTTCTGGCATGATAAAAGGAGAAGAGGGCAGTTGTGTTCTGAAAAGGTAACTTCAACTCTGCAAAGATTTCTTGATCATGTTCCTTGTCACTGCACCAAGACCAAGAGCTGAGCACAGGTACGAAATGGGACAGGAGTGGCTGGAAAGCAGCCCTGCGGAAAGGGATCTGGGGGTGCTGGCTGTCAGCAGCTCAGTGTGAGTCAGCATGTGTGCTCTGGCAGTCAAGGGGCAAACCCCATCCTGGGATGCATCAAAACCAGCATAACCAGCCAGATAAAAGAGGTGATTATCCTTCTGTATTCAGTGTTGGTATGACCTCACCTTGAGTGTTGTGTGCCCTTCTGGGGCCCACAACATGAAAAAGACATAAAAGGTACTTGAATCCATCCAGAGGAGGGTATCAAAGCTGGTGAAATGGCTGGAAGGCGTATCCTGTGAAAAGAAACTTTTACCTGTTTGCTAAACCTTCATTCACATGCATGTATGTCCTTTATTGTACAGATGTCCAACTAGAAAAGTTACATCAAATGCCAGCATCTATGATCCTAAGACATTCTCAACCACCAAAGAAGTTACAAGATCTGCATCTGAAGTCTCAGTGCTCCCGGTCTGCTAACAGGGAGACTTCTTTTTCTTGTGTGTTCTTGGAAAACAATATGTAGGTACCTTGATGGTTTTTTAAGACCAAACACAAACCGTCAAAGTTAGACCAAAGCCTTTGTGAAATTTTATTAATAATTCATAAGAGAAAGTATTATTTTTTATGCTATCAGTATCAAAATATGTACAAAACTGTAGATACAGGTGAGACAGTTCTGCTACATCACAGAATCAAATTGTAGCACACAAACATATATATTTTTTATAAGAATGTATTCACTGACTTGTTTCTACATTTTCACCTATTGTGTTGAAGTAGCGAGAAAAAATATTCATTCTAAAGATTTCCTATTATGATTAGTCTTATATAAAGGTATAGTATGTAGCACAGCAAGGCTATAACCTATCTGCAGCTTAACTGATAAAAAGGGAGATTAGAGGAAGGACTAAAACCCTGCTTTTCACACTCAAGGGCCTGAATTTTTCAGGGTAATCAGCAAAGTATCATCCCCTTCATATACAGTATTTTGATATGTTGCTTTGAGAAATGAAGCTCCTTGAAACTGACATTACAGTGAAGAACATTGGCTAGAAAAATGCAGACTCAGCTACTGCAGGAAACATCTTTTGTAAAGGAAAATATTATGCCTGCTAACTTTATACGTGATCTACTCAGGCATTGAGTTCTAACAGTGGCTGCATATGTCATTTATTACAGAATAGTATTCCTGCTGCTGGATGACATTTCCATTACAATATGTTATCATCCATTAATTTCAGTTTGCAAGACTTGTCACGTCTACCTGTGCTATCTTCATTCTGTATCACTAAGGTATACCAAAAATTTGATGACTATACATTCATTAATGTGTCTTCTAAGAAGAGGACTTAATTGCAAAAGTTACAGGTTTGGTGCTTCCTGCTTCATTTGCTTTGAAGAAAACTATCATGCTTCCTTTTGTCCTATAGTTGGGCTTTATCTTGCATTGATTTTTACTCTGATGGATATTTTTCTCTTGCCTACAGGCTGGAAAATAACTTTCTTACTCATTCTGTGTGACCTTGCCGCAGAACTTAATTACCAAATTACTAAATTTACTAAATTAATAATTACTAAATTACTAACTTGATTGCTAAATACTCTTGGCTACCTCCATATGAACGTGGAAGAAAGACTTTGAATGAACTTATTATTTATAGATATGAATTTTACACGCACAGTTAAAAATAAAGGCACTCCAAGAAATAATATATTTATGAATGTCAACCATCTTCCTAAACAGCTGCCTTGCTTTACACACAGAGGTACTCCAAATGTTTTCATAGGTTATATAAAAGACCTGTTGCACAAGTTGTCAAGGACTTTACTACACTAAGGCTAAACTATACAGCAGTATTTAAGGGTTGCCTCAAATCTTCAGGATTAGGGAAAAACTTGTACTGTCAGCAATGTACCCTGACATCTCACTGATATTTAAAAAGCATTTTTGTGCCATATTTTCAAAGGTGCTTAAAGACACAAATAAGCATGGTACGGGACTTTCAGTAGTTGAACACCCATCTCTCATCAAAATCAAGAGGCATGACAGTCCCATGCCCAGCTGGAATCCTCGCTAGATACATCTTTGGCTTTGATAATGCTATAATGCATTTAAATTCTGTCTCTCTGACCATTGAAGATAAGCCGTTATTCTCACTTCATGATTTTCCAGTTCGGATTAAATGGTAATAAATTAGTCAGAATTATATCTTCCTTGTCTTATCTGAATACATGTGTCTGCAGGCAAAAATCAAATGTGATGCTTCAGTATATGGTATGCATTATTTTTATTGTTGTAGGGCCTAACCATGTGAGGATGAGAGTAGGAGACAGTCCATGCCTTGAAGATAATCAAAATAGGCAAACCAGATGATAAGGCTTGAGTACCAAGTCTGAATTAGGATCCTAGTTTCCCAGAGAAAGAAAAGAGAGGTCACGGTATTTATGTAAGGTAACAAAGGAGATCTGGGACACATTTACCAATTTATCTAGACTCCTAGACCAATGCTTTGGCCACAAACAGAAGATAGAAAATATGCAAGGAATAGTCAACTTTTACTACTACACTTTTTGAAAGCCTATTTTGAGATAGCTGTTGTCTTTGATTGACTCAGATAACAAGATGGAAGCAGAAACAAGAAGTCAGAGGGCTTGATCAAAATATCTGGTTAGATCTCAGGACTAAATATTCCTTGCACATTCCTCACTGTTAAATCCATATATTTTTAGCACCTATAATTCCTGAAGTAGATGGCCTGAAAAATGTTTTAGTGAGCTTGGTAGGTGTATATAATGAGTCTCCAGCCAGATTTGGCCCTTAACACCTTTTTTCTTTAGACTCCTCAGCACCGTGGATAAACTATTGAGAAATAGCTCCTGTTTGTTCCCTCAGAGCACTTGGTGAGATGGCTTTTGATAGAAATTCCTAATCCACTTCAAAATTCACATTCCTACTTTCTCTATTAGAGTAGTGTTAAGATGGGACTTCATTACAGCATCAATGAATGCTTTGAGAGTTTCTGTAAATATTTTATTTAACAGCTGTTGCTATTTCTGTCATTTTTGGAATATTGCATTACCACTCCTTGAAAGCAAGTACAGGCCTGAGTCACCAGCAAAGTGGAAGTCTCTCTCTTCTGTAGCCTTGTTTACTATTGCTCATGTCAACATCCTTCCATATTTCAGAACAGTTGCTGGTGTCAAATACACATCTACATGGATAGCCTCAGGATTTGATGCAAGGGTCAGTATATCACGGAAGTGGGTTTAGGTGGTTTGTTCACAATAAAAATGTGATGTATGCTCTGTTACACTGTCTGTCTGTTCCCATTCAACTTCCATGGTGCCTCTCTCAATGAAAATTTTTAAGATACCTTCATTCAAGACCAATCACCTTAAAATAAATAGTAGTTTTTGGCATCCTCAGTTTCATCCCTGGGTGATGTAAATACATACCTTTCAACCTTTCCAAATGCAAGGAAGCATTTATACCTTTCCTACCTGATTTTGAGTAATTTGATTCATCTCTGTTTCTAGTCTCCTGTACTGATGTGAGGTTTCCTTTATTTCTCACAGGGTTCAGAAAAGCCTTCTAGCTCTTTTCTCACTTTTTCCATATGTATTTAGATATACTTCATCAATTTTTGCTAGTTCTTATTAATTTCCTTCATTCTTCTGTATCTCTTATATTGCTTTTTTGTTCATTTGTTTTCTAATTGCTGTTTTCCCCACACCACTGAACCTGAGGGACGCTTTAGCCGGAGCTGACCTTTAGAAGCTGAATTTGACATAGCTATTCATCTGAATACAGCGGGACAGTTGTTATGGTCTCAACTGTCTCAGCTGTCACACAGATTACCCTAATTCCCGTGTAGGCGCACTAGTGGTCTACGTCTGGCCTTGCTCTAGTGGTGTCATTAGACTAAAACCCCTTATCTAAGCAAGACAGGAGATTAAAAAAAAAAAAATGTTCTCACAAGCTTGACCACTGCAAGGAGAAGAGGTAATGTGGCAGGATGGTTGTGAAAAATTCAGTAAAAGTGTGTGTGAATGGACACAGTAATTACAGAAGAGACTAGCCGTGTGCACTGTTCATCTGCAGTCTGACAAGGAAAGGAAATTAAACAGCAATGATTTAAAATTTAAAGAAAACATGAAGTGTTTCTAATCTAAGTGAATTCCATATATATTCACTTTATCCATTGCATGAAACAACTATTTCACTGTTTCATACTCATTTGGTTTTTGATGTGTGTCTTGATATGAAAGCCTGAATTTCCCCTAAATTATAAACAGTCCAGTTTACTCGAAAACTGGTGTAAAAAAATAAATAAAGGATCTTAAGATATTACTGAGGCATTGACTGAATTGAAGAGTTGTGTATTAAAGAACCCATAGATCTCAACAATGAATTAGTATTGTTTTCTTACTAGGGGACATCTTTCTGCACTAATTACACTAACATTAGTAGGTCTGATCAAAGGGTAGCAGAAACCTCATGTAGTCTTACGTTATTAAGAAAGTGAATAGGCTAGACTGACCCTAGACCAAACCAAAGAAAAACAGCTTTTTAAAGTGAGCCTCTCATGTCATAGCTGCTGGAGAAAAGCTAGGTTGAGAATTAACAAAATGCATTATGTAAAACTAGAGTGAAATAGAAAGGATAAATCCATTTAAGTAACTCTTGAACTTTATTGATCTTTCATAAGCTAAGTGGTGTGAGCATTCTAACAAACAGGAAAGACAATAAGTTACTTCTCTTTGCACCAATATCTGTGTGCTGTGCTGGCAGGAGAACCACCCTGCAGGAAGCCACAAGAGTGGAGACACATGAAAAACATCACGGCAGTGACAAAGAACATTTGGGAAGAGTCAGAATGAAAAATAAACAATCTATCCATGTTTATCTGCACTAAAATACGGACATATTCAAAATCTCTAAAGCCTGCCCATAGAAACACAAGCTCCACCACCAGCTGAGTGCTTCAAACTGTGAAATTCAACCAGCTGCTAAGACCATCTGCAAGCAGATCCCTGGTTTCAGTCTTTTAACGGTCTTCTCCAATATTACATGGAGTTGAAGGAGACATAAAAATACACAAGCTTAAAGTAGACAAGGGCTAAGTGCTCTGAAAATCAAATAATATTCTCTTCAGCCGTACTGTAAAACAGAGATTACTTTAAAGCAAAGCCATCAGATAATACCCAGGCTTGGCTTAATAAAGAGTGTCGCAAACATATTGTTAAGGGCAATCCAATCTTAACTGTTTTAAACCATTAGAAATGTGCTCTGCATTTCTGGAAACAATGACAATGTTCTAGTCCATGAGAATCAAAGAGTAAAAATGGCTATAACTAAGGAATCTAATGATACTTTTTTTGGGTGGTGGATAAATTGATATGTTGCTGAGTCTATGCCTCACACATATGAGAATAACATATATCACACCTCAGGCAGAAAGCAGAAGAGCCCTAGAGCTACAGTTTTATTCTCTCTCACCTACCTCCAATGAAATCTAGCAGCCAGCTCTTTAATATTTCCAGTTGTGATGTTCAAGTATTACTCTGTGATGGGAAGCTCTTCTATTCCCCGATTTGGAAAAATCCATGTTACCTTAATAATAATGACATTGACAGATCATAAGATGAATCTGGATCCAGTGTTATTTAAAAGACTGATTAAGTTCCTACTAGCAGATCTACCTTAGCAATGATCTGGAGAGCTTTCTTCTAAACAGCTGCATGCACAAAGAACTTGTGCAGCACTTCTACTCTTCTGATTTCAATTACCAAATATTCCGCATGTGTCAGTGCACATTAGAAAAGCTGTATTAACTGAACAGCAGAAAGTCTTAGTTTGAGGCCAGTGTGAAAGGCACTGATGGGTGAGTTATAAAAAAGGAGGAAGAAAGCAGGAAACCAAAGGCAACCAGAGTGGGAGTGAAAGGCAAGATCTCACTGAAGAACCCCATTTCAGGTTTAATTCAAACATGCATTGGGCAGATAATGATGAATGTGAATTTTAAATTGTACTTAATCTTCATTAAAGTAATTATCTCTCTTAATGAACTATTTGCTAGGTGGTGGTTATGCAATGAAGTGTGAAAGCCTAAGTGAATAAAATCCATTTCATTATTTGACCCTGACTTTTCTGTCCATTAATAAACAAGGCATAGAAAATATGCTTTTTGGAGTAGTATGATGTGCTTCTAGCTCTTTTAAGATTGATATCACCTGAAATAATGAACACAGACATTGTTTTTGGTCCCTCTCACTTATTATTTTGATCCAAGTAGACTATTTCAACCTTTCTTCCTATATCTTATTCTATTTAGTTAAGTTTTCCCCAGATGTCAAGTAAGCCACATTTCAGATATATTTCACACCTAAATGAGTGGACTAATGGAGTGGTGTTTATAAGGGAAGATGTGTTTTATACAGGCACTCTGGACTATTAATCGAAAGAATATGAATTAAGCTCTGACATGCTTATTTTTTCTAATATGTATGAAAATTGCTTATTTACTTCCATGCTGTTACAGTGAAAAGAAACAGACCAATTCTAAATACCAATGTACTGTAGTCTGAAGAAATTAACTGAGTTATATGTTCGCTTCAGTCAGGATCATTTCCTATGAACTGTACAAACTCATAGAGACAGGACAAAATAAACCTGACTGGTGAGCACCTCAGCCAGGAGTGGAAGAAAATGAACACCCTCATAATAGTGAAATGGAAACCTGGAATAAGTAGGTGGACCAAGAGGCAGTGGAATTGTCTGATGAATGTATGACTGTAAAAGGGACTGAGACTCAAATTTGAAGGTTTTTATGTACTGGGTTGATGATTTCCTGTGTGGAGATTCCCTAGTTGCACAGTCCCATACTCTCAAAAGTGTTCAGATTTTATTCTAGTTATTGGGAAGCTGTCCTGTTGCACTTGATAGGGCAGATACTACACCCTCTTTTTACATTTTCTTTTTCTCTCCTCCTCTGTCCGCCTGGAATGAATACTGTTTATGCTCTAGGATACCTGACTGTCTCCTACTACAGTGTCCTATCAGCCTGCCTACAATTAAATTCTGACCTTGAGTAGGCTCTCCATACCGATAACATGACGGTGCAGTTAGATAAGGAGAAATACCAAAAATAGTCACATAATCACCAAATTTAGTGTTGGTTTGTTTGGTTTTGGTTTTGGTTTTGGTTTGAGGTTTTTTTTCAATATTTTGACTGAAAACAATCAGGAAGATTTTAAGGCCTTAAAGCCAGTACAACCTTTCTGCCCACTTTGTATCCCACTGACAGCATCCTGTGATACTTGTCATGCTGTGAATTAGCTCTTCAAACTCAGATCCACATTCTCCACAATTTTAAAGGCCTTGAACATGTATATTTGGTTTGCATTTTGTTTCCAGAAGTATTGAAAGTGATCTAACTACTGTGCAACAAGACAGAAAAGCTGATTTCCCAAACAGACTACATAGGAGCTAGTGGGAAGTGCCTATTATGTTTATATTTATGGTTTTACTTATTTGTCTGTTTCTCAATCTGTTTGACTATGTATGGTATAAATCCAGTGGAAACAACAGCACTGGGTACCAGTGTGATGTGTTAAATTGCAATAGCGTTATGGATACTTATGTTGCCAGTAATGATACCTGTGTGATTTCTTTCTTAAAAAGGTGAGGAGAAAGAAGGACAGGCTTGTATAAGGTCCTCTTTTTGCCCACTGATGCAGAGTTATTTCAACTGTAAAATAAAAAGAATAAAGTAATTCGCTTATCTAATGACCTATGCCTTTGCTACCTGAATGCTAGAAAGAATGTCTGAGGTCTTTGAGTTTTAATTCTCTCTGTAGTCATATCAGGCTGAAAGTTTGCCATCACCTGGATTTACTTAATGAAACTCTAATGGCACAAAGTAAAATGCTGAGAATATAAGTATTTCGGATCTTAAGATCTTGGTAGGAAAGTAATTAACAAGGAACAAAAAACTGGCAAGTAATTCTCCTAGCAAGGGAGCTCTGCCACGTAAGAGAATTTTTGAAACTTCCAGTCATTTTTCAAGTACCGCTTAGAATAATGTTAGGAAAAAAAGCTACCAAACAATCACAAAAAAGATTATGAAATTTAATTATTTTTTCTTAAGCTTGATTGTCCTATCTTCTTGTAGACACTAACATTCTTGCCCTTAAAGTAAAAACCCAAGATGAGGGTGTTGTGGATAAACACTTTGGAGATGCCAGTAACATTTTCTGGAGGACTTTGGGATTGTCTGTTGAATTCTTGACAGTGAATTTGATTGTATAAGCTTAATTTTGAGGCCAATGAACAGTGACAGAATTGTTTATGTAGAACTTAATCCCTCAGTTTTTTCAGATTGTGTATAGTTTCTTTGAAGTCACTGAACTTATTTTGAAACAAAGGTCTGACCTCATCCTTTTGGGCTTTTTGAAAATTCAGATTTTTTTAATTCTCATCTCATTTTTATATCCCATTTGAGGTGATTTTTAGGAGCTGTAAGGTGTCTTGTGTCCCTGGGCTGGTGAGGATTGGTTTCCAGCTGGTCTAAGACAGTCTCATAATAACAAATATGAAGCCAGTACATCCTGTTATGACTTTGCCAGCAGTGGATACTGATATTCTCCTTGATGGATCGATATGAAGAATTGTTTATAATCAATGAAAGGGATAATTTTAAATATTAATTTGTGTTTGTTATTAAGTGCCAAGGTGAGAGTTTGTCTATAAAATATAGAAGATTCTGTCTCTGCTCTAATGGGTGTCTTTGCTTGTGAGCAGATGGAAGCAGGAGATACCACAAAATCTTTGAAGAACGGAGTCTCTTTCTTGAAACCGGGGTCATGTAAAGTCCATCCACCTGAAACTAGCAGCTTTTTGGCTTTGACACAATCTGGAAGACACATGAAGAGATCTAGATCCTTATCCTTAAGTGCAGGTGAGATGAGTTACCTACATGCAAATGAAGGAACATGCAGAAATAGAAGCAAATAGAAACAACAGAAGCAATAGAAACAAATTAAAAGATGGTAGTAACTTGCACTGTTGAGGAAGGAAGGAGATTTTCCTGAGTGAAGAACATATCTGTCCAACTGAATGTGTGATGAGCCAAGGGGACATGAACTTGCTGCATTTTGCAGGTGCAAAGCTAGACTTCAAATGCCATTGACTGGAGAAATTATGAAAAGTCTGTCAAATGATTTGATTTTCAGCCAGTGTTTCCCTTTGGGGCACAAATAACATTCATGGGAATTTGAGAATATATAATCATTAGATTGCTGATGAAAATTCTTATCAGCTGACAAAAAATTTAATATGTTCTGCTCTGTATTTTTAATTTTTAAAAGTAAAAGAATTTACATTATTTTACAAATATACTTACAGAACAAGTTTGTAAGAGGATGAAGTGAGAGGAGTTGACTTTCCGTACTAGATACACAGCTTGCTGATGCTGGTCTGATTTTTCTAAACCACATTTATGGCATATTCACGTGGTCATTGGTGCACTTCACCTACTCTTTTGGATGTGGATAACTTAAGAGGTAGCACAATTAATGCTGACCACAATAGTGGTCCACGTGTAAGTACTATTAAATATCTTTTTCGGTGTTAGTTTTTCTTTGCGTATCACCTTCAGTTTAAGGACCTTTGGATTATAGAAGCTTTATATAATACAGCTTTGTAATTCTTGGCTAAATATGGTCTCATCCTAAGCAGAAATACAAGAGTAGTGACTGAGTCTACAAATCATGTGAATTCAAAGACAGTCATCAAAATCAGACTATTAAAGAATTAAAACTACATTCATTATCTGTCTGTCATAGCTTAAAAGGATTTTCTTCGTCTTCACAGCCCTTTTGATCTCTCAGAACAGGAAAACAGAAGATACTAAAACCTCTCTAAACAGTCTGGGAATGACACTGCTGTACTTGAGCCCATGTCAGAAAGTCATCTGTGTTCATAGTTGTCTTCACATCTTTTGGGGAAAGGGTGAACATGAACAGAAGATGGTTAGGGTGGCACACAGTGCTGTGGTATTTCCTACTAAACCTGGAACAAGATCTGGGCTGTGCCATCTCTTCCTTTTACCCATTCAGAGAAATCTTCAGAGTGGAAACCAGAAGTAGCTTTGGTGCACCTTTGCCATGTCCATAGCCATGAACGAGGTCACTGAGCTACCCAGAGCTGGAGTGAGCTGCAGAGCACAACTTGCACGTCTCCTCCTTCGTAACTACTTGGACACTATGGCTAGGGGGGTACTACTTTCTAAAAGCTGTGAGAACACTCAAAATATTGAAAGCAATCATGTTTGTGGGAAAAAAAAAAAAAAGGAGGAGGAAGAATATTGTGACAATTATATGAAGAAAAATAATGGAAGTTCTTGAGAGATATTTTCCTTTTTTTTTTTTTCTTTTTTCAAGTGCAAGCTCTCTAAAGTAGTCTGCAGCAGGTGGCACACAGCAGGTAGTACTTTTTGAGAAGATCACATTAAACACATGAGAAGTAAAACTGCAAGAGCCATTTAGATGTTTCTCCCATCTGTTCCCTAAAAGAGAACAGGGAATAAGGAAAAATAGAAAGAGAAAAACAAACAAAAAAATGCTATTAGTTGTTGCAGTCATAATCATGTGATTCTGAGTATATTTGAGCATAGCCTGCTCTTTGTCTGATAGGTTTTGGTTTGTATAGTGCCAAGAGCGGGGAGACTCCTCGGAGATGTTAAGGCTTTTCCTCAGTAGAAACAATTAATAATGACATAGTACTATTCCATGTTTGCTTTGTTACAAAGAAGAGGGGGTTTGTCCTAGAGGATGTGGTCAACGTGCATAAGATTCTGAGTCTAAGATATTATTTGTTTTAGCAAATCTGTAGTAATTTTCACTGGAGATGGCATGTTCTATATTTTTGCCTGTGGTGCTAACTTGTCAAAAATGTGGAAAGGGAGATGGTCATATTGTCATTATTATTGCTAGTATCTTAATATCACAAACTAGTAGAATAATGCTTGTGAGCCTTGAAAGGGGATAAACTCTTCAGAATGGATATACAAGGAAGGAGAGGATCTCAGCTAGCCCTGTATGTTAGTGTTTTGATTGTCTGGGGCTTGATGAGGGTTGAGTGTCTATGGGTGAGAATCAAGGTGAAGGGCAACAAGGCGAACATCCTGGTTGGGGATCTCTTACAGACCACCCAACTAGGATGAAGAGGCAGAGGAAATATTTTGCAGACAGGTGGGAGAAGTCTCCTGATTGCTAGCCCTTGCTCTTAGGAGGGACTTCAACCTATTGTATGTCTGCTGGAAGTACAACAGAGCAGGGAGGAAGCAGCCTAGGAGACTCCAGGAGTGTATGGAAGAAAACTTCCTGACAACTTCCTGAGCTTGAATTTGTGTGGCAGATGAATTCTAAGTATTATTAACTTTATAAATGAAGCTTTAAACAAGCTACCTGAGTTCTTTGCCTATTAGGCATGGCAACAGATCAGAAATGCAATGTCACCTGGGGTTGGAATACGTTACATTTCCATGCAAATGTCTTTTATATGTTTTATACCATACAGTATCAGTTAATGTGGTTGTTCAAGATCTCATGTCATATGTGATACAAAGCCTGTGTCTTTCTAAGATGGTGTATTTCATTATCTTTTTTTTTAAATTATTATGATTTTTACTTTAACTCAACCTGGCCTCAGAATATACAGTTCTGAATATACAGTTCTGCATGCAGTTCTGACCAAAGCATTTTCTTGTGTATTCTAATTTTATTTTTTTGTTACAAGATAAGATGCAATCTTCTGGCTCTCTTGGCTGTTCCGTGTACCAAACAATAAATAACAAGACTGGATATGGTATATTAGGTATGAACAACATGGAATATTAGAAAAAACACAACTTTTGGAGGCTTACTATTTCACTAGTCCATTGTGAAATGAATCTGTCAAAAGATGTCTGCTGGGACTAGAAGATGAAGGTATTAGAACTGGATGAAGTCTTGTCCAGACTGCCAAGTCTAGTTTGCATCCTTAAAATAATATTTCATGTATGATAAAAATAGACATATTCTAATAGCCAACACTCTTTCCCTGTACTGTTCTGTACAGTTAAATCCATCATTGGTCACTGCAAGACTAACACTCTTATAGACAGACCTTGGAAAGCCGTTCTCATGTCTTTATTTAGTGCCTTGACTCACTTTACAGTTGATGTAGAGAAACAGCTTCAGGAGTAATCTGACTTACTGTGGACATTGCTGTAGGACGAAATACACCTTAAAAGTGCCATTCACTTTTTGCTGTCTACAAAAGAAGCCTTGACGACTGGTTCAGATGCAGACTTCTGTGTTTTAGACACTGAAATTTGGATAGACAGACACTATGGACCCCTTCTTAGGTGAGCGATCCCACAGATGCTGATAGGCAGCTGCTTCCATGAGCAAAAGCTTTGTGATAAGACAAGTCTTTCATGTGAAGACTGGCTGGTCAACTTTCTCACACACTAAACAGAGTTTTGAATCAAACTCTGGGCTTCTGGACAAATTGTGAGGCAGTGGGTTAGCTACTAATAGTGTTATCTGGCATGTCACACTGTTCTGGAAAATGAGCTTCATGCCTAAGGGACTTGTGTGTGTTCAATGCCAAGTTATCTTTCTTTAGTATTTAGATGCTCTCTGATGTTGTTATAAGGTGAATCTACCACCCACTATGGTATTTTGAATTTACCCATGTATCAGTATAAACCAATGATCTTTTGAGTGTTTGAAGAAGACAAGTTCTTTCTGTGGCACAAAGAGTAGTGCATGAATACATGAGGGTCTAAATCTAGTCGATTGTCACAGGTCACAAAGTAAAATTTGCTGTGAAAGAACATTATGAACATTATGAATGCTGTGCTGAGGAAGGGAAAAAGTGCACTTAGTGGGTTGCTTGGAAGTGAGCTTTGGTCAGCATCAAAAAGGACACCCTTCCTGCAATATACGTATAAATGGCAATATCGGGTCTTGGTATATGTGCAAATGGGAGAACTGTGCAGCTGTGCATATATTTGTTTTAGAAGTACAGCTTTGTGCATTGTAGAGCTTGAAGATTCACATACTGAAGAATTCCAGGTAATAGTTACGTGTCTGATCCAAAAGTGACTGTGAAATCTGAGTGAGACTGCCTGCATATCAGTAAGAGTGTTTGATGAAGAGTTGTACTGTTTGTGGTACATTCAATACATTAGTTTGATTTTATTTTAGTGTCATTATTTTTTCCAATGTGAGTTCTGCATGAGAATGTATATTTTGATGATAGAAACTTGGCTAGCAGGGCAAATTTTGTTCCCTTATTTTTAATATTTTGGAAAAGAGTTAAGATTTGTGGAAAAGAAAAAGCCTGTGGAAAAGTTAAGAAAACTGGAAAATATTTTGTCTTCTTTTGATTCTTAAGTGATATCTGTCACTTTCCTTACCAGTGGAGGCTCATCTGAAAGAGAAGACCCTTAGGAAGAGGATGGAAAGTTATGCTTACATTGGTGGCTCCCCATTTAGCCTGAATGGAGTACGCCATCAAGAATATAAATGTTTCTTCTGCCAGTAGCATTAGGTGAGAGTAAAAATTATGATGCACTATTAAAATGGGCGGTATCGTGTCCGAGTTGATGGTGCCTGTAACATCTCTCAGTAGCCGGCAGAAGAGCAAAGTTGTTCACTGCATTCTGCAGTGGCTTGTTGATCTTCGTGTGGTGTGTTGGGGTCCAGTTCCCCTATTAAACCAGGGTCTGCATTCATCACATGTGCATGGGGGACTGCAGACAAAGCAGCTCAGTGATGTTTTTAACACAGTGAGCAACCACAGAGGAGATGGGTGCTTGTAAGAGGGATGTAATGCAGAGATAGGAAAAAATAAAAAATGCATGTATTATTCAGGACAGAGAATGACTGCAGGCTCTCAGCAATAAATTGAGCAATTAAGTGATTCTTTTCTAATGTAGCACATAGAGAACTACATGAGATTGTCTTCCTTTCCAGGATCTTCTTAATCATCTTCTGCCTTATCCTAGAAAATAAGTGCACATGATGTCTCTGACAGGGCTGTCATAATTTCGAGTGCTTCCAGACAAGAGGCTGCAGATCTTTGCTTTTCCTTCCTGCTGTATTTGTGTGTCCTCATGAGTAATGTTTATTCAGACCTCTGCTTAGACTTGAAGTTTCATCGACTTTAAGAAATTCCTATTAGAAAGACAAGATAATCACAATCATGTTGGAGACTGTTTGATTTAGTTTCCATTTATTTTCTCTCTGCTCACTTATACTCTTTCTCCCAAAATACGACCTACCCCAAAAATAAGGCCTAGCATGATTTTTCAGGTTTTTTGAGGATGGTCGAAATATAAGCCATACTCCAAAAGTAAGCCCTAGTTACAGTTCATTTAAAAAGTCAATTTAAACAGTGCCCAGGCAGCTATCCATGTAAAAAAGTAATAAGTTTTGGAGCAAAAATTAATATAAGACCCTGTCTTATATTTGAGGAAACAGGGTAGCAAAAAAGCCCTACACAGCACAGAACTCAAGACATAGTCCTGCACCTGTTCCATTCTACTTCATCTACTTTCATTGTATCAGTTCTTCATTTTCAAAATCAGAACAGCTTTCCCTGAAGCCAGGTACTGTTCCATCAGTTATTGCTTTGCGCTTTCCTGTCTCTCACCCTTATGTTTTTAAGGCCATAACTTCTGAATAATTAAGCAAACAATGGGAACTATATTTCCTGGAATGTCATAGTACTTCAGGAGAAGATATTAAGAATTTCCTTTAGAACTTTTTTAAAAAAACATTTTTCCTGATTGAGAATTTGAGTCCCTGTTTTTACAAGACTACAGACAGAATTTTTGCTGCTACTCAGTCGTATTCTTTGATATCATTACTGATCCACCTTTTTTTTTATTAAAAATGTTTTATTCAAAGTCCTTCTGATTTGGAAAAAAAAAATCCAAGAGGAGAATAAGCGTGCTACTTTCTCCTTAATATTCACAACATTTGCTAACCCAAGATTTTGAGACCTAGGCCATGGTTTCACAAAGATTAATAAGTGATCTTCACACTATAAGACATGGCAATGCAAATCTGTCTCAATCAGGAGCAGGCACACAATCATGTTTCTGTTAAATTAGCAAGCATACATGATACAAAATTTGCCAGCCTTGTGCTTTTAAACCGCTGTTATGGTAGCTGCAGCAGCCCAATCAAAACATGACCTGGCAGGAAACCTCCAAGCTGTGGCAGACTGAGAGAAAGTGAAAACAGTTTTCAAAAAATGCAGTACTTTTCCAAATCCTGCCCATATTCACACAGGACTTCTGAAAGTATTGCTGAAGATACAGACTGGCAGTGGCTCGGGTTAGGGCCAGGTTAACGTGAAGAGGTGATAATTAAACCTGCAAGATACACAGTGGACTCCAAGCAAGCAGCATGTCCGTTGTGGAGTTGCTGCAGATGGAGAAATGTGGTGGCTGCTGGAGTCTGTACCATCGCAGCTGGTGGAGGTGAATCGCCATGACTTGGCAGTGCTCTGATGCTCTCTGAAATCTCGTTCCATGTACCACCTATGTCCTTAGGAACAGCAACTGTACTAATAATAGATTTCATAAAAATCCTGTTGATTTGTTCATGAGTGGCACCACAGGGCCATTTCAGAGAGGACGGTTGATACCGAAGAAGCATAATTTTTTTTCAAATAAAAACATTACCTATTTTTGCCCAGTCCAACTTAGAACAGATCATTTCTTACATATAAATTTCCTTATTTATGTTGCTGAGACCAGCCTCACAGTCACAGGCTCTGGCTGTTATGGAGGATTTTAACTACCTTGATGTTTGCTGGAAGGTTACGATGCAAATGGTGGAGGAACCAACTAGGAGAGGAGTACTGCTGTATCTCGTCCTCACTAACAAGGAGGGTCTGGTTGAAGCAGTAAAGGTGGAGGGCTGCCTTGGTTGCAGTGGCCATGAAATGGTGGAGTTCAGGATCCTGTGTGGCAGGAGCAGAATACTGAGCAGAATTGCAACCCTGGACTTCAGCAGGTCCAACTATGGCGTGTTCAAACAATTGCTGGGGGAAATCCCGTGGGCAAGGCTGCTTGAAGGTAAAGGGGCCCAAGTTAGTTGGTTAACATTCAGGGACTGCTTCTACCAAGCTCAAGATCAGAGCATCCCGACACATAGGAAGTCAAGGAAGGGAGCCAGGAGACCTGTGTGGTTATACAAGGAGTTGCTGGGTAAGCTCAAGCGCAAGAGGAGAGTTAACAGATCACAGAAGGAGGGGCTGGCCACTTGGGAAGAATATAAGGCTGTTGTCAGAGGATGTAGGGAGGCAACTAGGAAAGCTAAGGCCTCCTTAGAGTTAAACCTGGCAAGAGGGGTCAAGGACAACAGAAAGAGCTTCTTCAAATACATGGCAGATAAAACTAACACCAGAGGCAATGCAGGCCCACTGATGAATGGGGTGGGTGCCCTGGTGACAGAAGATACAGAGAAGGCAGAGTTACTGAATGCCTTCTTTGTCTCTGTCTACTCTGCCGGAGGCTGTCCTGAGGAGCCCCGTACCCCTGAGGCCCCAGAGGACAATGGAGTAGTTTGCCTTAGTTGATGAGGATTGGGTTAGGGAGCAATGAAGCAATCTGGACATCCATAAATCCAGGGGTCCAGATGGGGTACACCTGCGGATGCTGAGGGAGTTGGCTGAAGTCATTGCTGGACCACTCTCCATCATCTTTGCCAAGTCTTGGGAAACGGGATAGGTGCCTGAGAACTGGAGGAAAGCAAATATCACTCCAGTCTTCAAAAAGGGCAAGAAGGAGGACCCGGGCAACTATAGACTGGTCAGCCTCACCTCCATCCCTGGGAAAGCGATGGAACACCTTATCCTTGGTGCCATCTTAAGGCATATCAAGGATAAGGGGGTCATTAGGGGCAGCCAACATGGCTTCACCAAGGGGAAGTCGTGCTTGACCAAACTCATAGACTTTTATGAGGACATACCCAGGGGGATTGATGATGGCAAAGTAGTGGATGTGGTCTACCTTGACTTCGGTAAAGCATTTGACACCATCTCCCACAGCATCCTCACGGCAAAACTGAGGAAGTGTGGACTGGATGATCGGGTAGTGAGGTGGACTGCAAACTGGTTGAAGGAGAGAAGCCAGAGAGTCGTGGTCAATGGGGCGGAGTCTGGTTGGAGGCCTGTATCTAGTGGAGTGCCTCAAGGGTCAGTTCTGGGACCAATACTATTCAATATATTCATCAACGACTTGGATGAGGGAATTGAGTGTACTATCAGCAAGTTTGCTGATGACACCAAGCTGGGAGGAGTGGCTGACATGCCAGAGGGCTGTGCTGCCATCCAGCAAGATCTGGATAGGCTGGAGAGTTGGGCAGGGAAAAATTTAATGAAATATAACAAGGGTAAATGTAGAGTCTTACATCTGGGCAGGAACAACCCCAGGTTCCAGTATAGGTTGGGGAATGACCTATTAGAGAGCAGTGTAGGGGAAAGGGACCTGGGCGTCCTGATGGACAGCAGGATGACCATGAGCCAGCACTGTGCCCTCGTGGCCAAGAAGGCCAATGGCATCCTGGGGTGTATTAGAAGGGGGGTGGTGAGTAGGTCGAGAGAGGTTCTCCTTCCCCTCTGCTCTGCCCTGGTGAGACCTCATCTGGAATATTGTGTCCAGTTCTGGGCCCCTCAGTTCAAGAAGGACAGGGAACTGCTGGAGAGAGTCCAGCGCAGGGCCACAAAGATGATTAAGGGAGTGGAGCATCTCCCTTATGAGGAAAGGCTGAGGGAGCTGGGTCTCTTTAGCTTGGAGAAGAGGAGACTGAGGGGTGACCTCATCAGTGTTTATAAATATATAAAGGGTGGGTGTCACGAGGATGGAGCCAGGCTCTTCTCGGTGACGACCAACAGTAAGACAAGGGGTAATGGGTTCAAGCCGGAACACAAGAGGTTCCGCTTAAATTTGAGAAGAAACTTCTTCTCAGTGAGGGTGACGGAACACTGGAACAGGCTGCCCAGGGAGGTTGTGGATTCTCCTTCTCTGGAGACATTCAAAACCCGCCTGGACGCCTTCCTGTGTAACCTCACCTAGGTGTTCCTGCTCTGGCAGGGGGATTGGACTAGATGATCTTTCGAGGTCCCTTCCAATCCCTAACATTCTGTGATTCTGTGATTCTGTGATTCTGTGAAGGTTAGGATGAAATTAGTAACATTTGGCAATTATGCAATATAAATACAAATGTATCCAAGAGATATGTACAAATTATTTCTGAAGTAGGTAAATGGAAAAATGTCCTCTTTTTGTGGATATCAATTATGATATGGATAAAAGTCAATTTAATAGTAGTTATAGGTAAAGTATTGGAGTTACTTTAGGTAAATCCAGGATATTGTGTGAAATTTTCACATTAGTTATTGCAGCCTTAATGTATTAAATTATTTTTATCTATGTAATGGTATTCATTACATGTAAAGGTTTCATCTTGGTGATGAATGCTTTATAAAAATTTGCAAAATAAGCTACAAAATACAGAGATGGTTAAAGTTAAAAATAGATCTATTTCTTCGTGGGTTTTTTTCTTGTAATTTTTCACTATTTCATGCATTTCTATTTGTCATTTAGTTATGAGCAAAATGAATATTTCAACTTCAGGAAAGGAAACAGTCATATATCTCACACTTTTGCTTTTTTCTTTCTTTTTTTCTCATCAGATTTAAGCATTGGGAGTTGTGCCATAAATTGCAGCACTATAATATTTGGTATGAGGCACTGAAGGCAGTTAATTTTAGAGAAAACTACTTAAGCTCAATTTAAGGAGCAAACATTATTGATCAGGCTAGACTGATCCTGAATATAAGTAAATGCAGCATTTCTATGTTATTGATTAAATACTGCTGCTTGAAAATCATAAAATCATAAGAATTAAATTGTTTGTTGTTGAAATACCTGGACGTTTCAGAGAGTTTTAAATGTGTAATTTGCAGTTGTGAAGATGGTCAGAATGAATCTGGGGACCATTTCTGTAAAGGCTGTGGAAGATCACTGCCTGGGACTATTCGCCCTTTGCAGCATTTCTCCAGCAGCAGTCATGGGATACCCTGCCCCTCACAGAGGCCGGTCTTGTCCCCTCAAGACACTACACCAATTAAGTTGACTTCTGTAAATTATGTTTTCAGCTTGGATCATCACTGCTGGCCAGCCCTGTGAAGGGCAACAAAAAATGCTTTTTTAAATATGTTAATAGCAAAAGGAGGGTCGGAGATAACATTGCTCCATTACCTGATGATGTTGGTCACTTCACAAATAGGGAGGCAGACAAAACAGAGACTTCTAATGCCTCTTTCACCTCTGTCTTCAGCACCAATGATGGGCCCTGGCACCAAGCCTGTCAGAGTTCCAGGTGTGTCTGGACGATGGTCTAAGTCATGTGGCTTAGTTTTAGGTAGTCCTGCAAGGAGCACTGAATTGAGATATTCTGACTCTATAATTCTGTGCTGACACTGGGACACAGAAAGTGAGGAATATATTTTCCTTACTTTTGCTCAGTTCACATGTCTTTCAAGAAATGCCAAATGAAGAGCTTCTTGGTGATTTCAGGTGAAGGTGAGCAGAATGCTACTGAGTTAGCAGCTGCCTCTTCTGTTTCATGCAAGTAAGTTTTGCTCCATTAGGTCCTCAGCCAGCATAAAAGCTGATAAATTATCTGTAGCACAACCTGAAGAGTAGTGAGATTTTTTTTTTTTTTTACACTACATGGATCAGTGCTTTGGCCAAAGTTTTCTGCCATTACATTAAGGATATTCTACATTTGAGACACCATAGTATGAAGGTCCTATTCATGTTTCTAAAACCCAAGCTAACATGGTTTGCTGATTGTGGAGTGGTGGAACTCAGCATTCAATTTATTAGTTCACCGAGCAAGCACTAGCAACAAATTGGATCAAAAAGAAGGCAAGAAAAGGAAATTGGACAGGAGGCATTACCTCACTGCTCTGCTTTGGCGTTGGACAGTATGTTCTCAGACATCCTTCTTGCTAAAGTTCAGTTTCAAAATGTCCAAATGTCCTCAACTTGGTGGCGAAGTCATAGTATACTATATTTGGTGTCCTAATGAGAGAAGGAATAAGCAGGAGAGATATACTGTGTCATATATTACGGTTTATAAAAATAAGGGATGTTGCATTCAGAGAAAAGTCAAGCTACATGAAGGACTGAAATTTGATAAATATCACAGAATCATAGAATCACAGAATCACAGAATGTCAGGGATTGGAAGGGACCTCAAAAGATCATCTAGTCCAACCCCCTGCCAGAACAGGAACACCTAGGTGAGGTTACACAGGAAGGTGTCCAGGGGGGTTTTGAATATCTCCAGAGAAGGAGACTCCACAACCTCCACGATTTTTAATTACAAAAATTTAATTAAATAATTAATTTAATAATAATTTAAATATTTAACTATTTAAATAAATAAATATTTAACATTTATTTGTTTGTTTGCTTGTTTGTTTACAGTTATATTTAATTCTTCTTTCATCCCCACCTGTAGCCTTGGAGTGTGTACAGGACTATGGGATGGGGATTGCCCTCAGTCCTTCAGCAGGGCAGGGGATGGACCCAAGGCATCCAGGCTAACTCCTGGCGGACAAATGAGCTTCACTTTAGTCAGGGAGAGTGAGGACAGAGAAAAGTGGCTCGTGTGGTAATGGAGGAAAAGGGTAGTTGGCTTTGAAGTGTGCAGATTTCATCTGAGAGAGAGAGGGCATTAGGAAAGTGCAGGGTGGGACATACCATGGGTTTGATTGCAGGGACACTGATTAAAAATCTGTAGAACTTACAGAGGAGCAGCTGTCAGGAGGAGACTGGACTCTTTTTTTTTTACTTAAGAAGCTGACATCTCCTTTTAAAAATGTAGTTGATGATTTTTATTTTCATGTTATGAAAATGGACCACATTGTTTAGGACACAAGCAGAGGAGGAGCTGGGAAAGCTGACTTGTTCTGGACAGGCAAAAGAGCAGGACTGGGTACTTCATTGCCAGCCTCACACTCTTCTGTTAACAGCATCCAAAATCCAGGACTCCCTCTGCAAATCTTCTCCAGGTTCAGAACCTACAATTTTGTATATCAAATACTTTGAACATTTATTTTCCTACCATGTCTTTCTCTGTGAATTCTCTGAATTATGTCTATATCTATTTATATTATTACTTACTGTGTTTCTGTTTGCACAGTACGCCAAATTCTGCTCTTCTTCAAATCTGCTAATTTAGGAAGTAACTGGTGAGTAGAGTCCTATCTTTTTTTTTTGTTTTTTGACTGAGCTCAGGGCTGGCAGCAGGTATTTGCACTGTGCCTTTAACCCTTAGACCACTATCCCAGGTTGATAATAAATATGAACAACAGCAGGTCAAGTTCATCTGCTGCAAGTAGAGCTACACCAGGAATGGATCTGACCTTGCAGTTTTCAGTTCAGGTGATCCATCAGTTTAATCTTCTATTTTTTAAGAACCTTTCCTTACATATTGCATCGCTTAGCAAGAGTAACAGCTAGTTTCTACAAATCATTCTGACTGTTTACTTGGGGAGGTAGAGGAAGCTTGACAGCTGTGACGAAATACTTCTGTGGACAAAATGCATGGAGGTTTTAGGGGAAGACAGCTGAAATTATGCTTCCAAACAATCGATGTTTGTCAGCAACCTTTATCTCTTCGGCTAATCCTCTTCTTTTTGCAAGAATTTGATAGGGAAAAGGAAAAAAATAAAAACCTAATCTACGCAGTCACAAAACTTCACACTTCTCCTCACAGATCGGTTGGAATGCAAAGATCTACATAATGTAACATAGCTAAAATAACCTCTTATCTAGAGGAATTATTTATGAGAATGGATCTGCACATTTGCTGGAGACAGCTCATGGTCAATCTGGGGACTTTCATTTGAGTCTGATACAAATTCTTATCATCTGGATGCTTCCTTGGGGTTCTGAAGTAAACTTTTGCAGCTAACAAAATAACTAACCTCATCATACTTTGAGGGATGTACCAGGTGTCTGATTGTTAGCATTTCACACGGGGTAAGTCAGTAAAGACTAGATCACAATAAACTTCTCTTAAGCAAATATTCCAGGAAGTCCATGTGATTTTAAGAAATCTTAGTTGGGTAATGATTTCTGTGCCTTGAAATGGACTTTTGGTAGAAAAGATCAAAATGCTGACACCTCACTTTAATATATTTAGTAAAAAAAAAAAAAAAGTTATTTTAAAACACTTAATTTCATGTGGCTTTGATCTTTGCTTTTTTGAGTGCCTAATGCAATCCATAGTTGAGACCACTCATAGATGAGGGTGAAAAATCTACAACGTAATAATGTTTTCTTCAATTACAATTTTGAAAATATTTGCAATATTCATAAGGTGGCTTGGTTTTGAGGAATGTCTGGTGGAATCATGTCAAGTTTCTGTAGAAAGCTACACCTCATCAAATCCACTGGGAATTAGCCTACATTTGTGGCAGCTGCTGGCTTGAATTTCCTTCCTGGCCTGTTGGGTAAATGATGGGAACTGTAATGACGGTGTCTCATCTCCCTAAGAGCTCAGGCTCCTGAACCTCTAGAGGTCTTCTGGAGATCTGAACAGTGGCCCTACCAGTACTGGATCTCCCCATGCAGCCCCAAGTTGAAAATAAGTTTTTTTAAATAACAAAGTGCTGTTGTTTACAAAAAGTCCTGCACTATACCTTGAAAGCCCTGCTGTCTAGCTGGATTATATATCTTTTGATGCACTTAGGTCCTGATGCAGTTGAGTAGCTGCAGCAGCCTTGGGATTTTGCACTGCATAATGATGGTAGAACCAAGGAGCAGGAAGGAAGACATTGGTTTTAAGGGTTCCTGTCTGACTAGACTGTAAGGTTCCTATTAAACAAACAAACAGTTTGAAGAATTCGTGGTTTTCTATGGGAGTAAGGTGTTTTGTTTTGTTTTGTTTTAATTTTTTAACCTTTGAGTGGCTTTCATGTGAAGTTTTTTTTAATATTATCATTAACTAATTCATTTATATGCGCATGAGACTGTTAGGTGAGCTTTGCTGCTGTGTGATGTTCGTTTAGGTACTGATGAAAAAATGCTGCCACCTGTTCAAATGCCAAGAGCAGAAATATATGTTCAGGCTAGTCTTTGAGCTATAGGAATAGCAACTCTTAAATTAGAGTTAAAATTGTTCTGACTTGGAGCTGCAGTCATCTATTTTGTATGGATTTCTTTCAAAAAGGCATGGGAAATGAACAAATTTCAACTGGAGCTACACAGAAAAAAAGATATTAATTAGCTAAGGAAAATTTTGCATTACCCAAGTCTCTGCATACTAGAATAATTTATGATTTTTTTTTAATTATTGGAGCAAAACATATGAATTTTCAGAAGAAAACATGAAAATAATCTTGCACTTTCTTTTTTATGCCTTTTTTTTCTTCTCTCAAACCAGGCCACTTCTACTCTCTGAAATCAGAGGAATTTTCTTTGTTGTATTTTTCTGCAAGATGAGCCCACTCTTGCATATAAGTGTAAAAGATGTTCCTAAGTTTTTTGCTGAAAATACTGAGCACATCTGATATTTGTGTAGTTACACATAAAGTGATAAAAATGCATTTTCAACACAGAGGTAACTGTGTTAAAAATATCTCCTGTTTGGATGTTTATATTGACAGTAAAGTTGGGTTGTTCACTTCTTTATCGAACAACAATGAGTGTTACAAAGGTAGCAGCCTTTAGAAAGACATAATCGAAGTGTTAATGGTTCATGTTCTTTACAATTGCCTACACAAGTGACTGGAATTTCATACTTGTGTTCCACCATTTTCTCAGCATCCTATTCATAGCTGGCTGTGTTCCTGCTTGAGAGGAACGTGGCAACATTGCCTTACTGCTCCAACATGTCTCAGAGATAACAGAAAGTAAAAGTCATTGGATTTTTTTCCTGACATGTCACCAAATCTACTTTGACAGTTTAAAAAAAGAAGTTTAAAAAAAGAAGTTACAGACTAAACTGAAGTGTCAATGCATGAGACAAGACAGAAAATACAGAAGTCCATCAGCCTTTCTTTTTCTTTTTTTTTTTTTCCTGCTCATGTCACCTATTAACTTGCAACAGCCTTGGTTCTGTGCCTGTGATACACAGAGAGTGACATGTTCCAGGCACTGTAAAAACCCTATCCAACTGCCTCTAGTGCCCAGATGAAAGATAATTATGATGCTACTTTTGCTAGACATCAACCAGAGGAACTTTCAGGGGAGGGCCGGTGTGTGACAGCTCATGAGAAGTACGGGGGAAGGAGAGCCATGACCTACAACAAACAGAGCATCCCAGAGAGTATAGCCAGCAGACAGCTCCTGGCTACATTCCCTTTTGCTGGAATAAAAGCCTTCCTACTAGAGCTCTAGCAAATTCTAAATATTCCATGTATATCCACTGCAACAGAAAGTTTCAGCAAAAGAGCTGCCACTGAGATGTTTACAGGGTTCTATGTTTACTAAGCTTCACATTTTTTTTTCCCTTTTTGATTGTGAAATTGAGAAAACCTGTCTGATGAAATGTGCTGTGATAATACCTTCAGTAGAATTAAATCGAAATAAAATTGTGTACAAAAGCAGTAGGGCAAGCACATAAGGGCCTTCTTTGCTGCGCTGGGCTAGACAGGAGATGTTTGTCATCAAAAGCGTAATTCGTAAGTATACAGAAGAGATTTCTACATAGCCATGTGTGTGTTTTGAATGGAAGAGTGTTTTTTCGTATAGTTAAGTATTTTACCTAGATTTATGCCATCACTACCTTATAAGTGAATTTTTACCTTGCCTGAGGACTCATATTCATTTTTTGTAGTGAAACATATTCATAAAAATTCACATATTTTTCTGTTCTTTTCTTTGGATCAGCCTGACTTTTCTTCAGGCCCCTTTCTGGCTTCCCACTCATTTAAAACTAAAACAGTAAGTGTAGTTCAAATATAGCACATCCTGAACCAGGTACATAAAAAGAGAAAACTGCACTGTAATCCACAAAGAGGCTTGGGTAAGGGGCTGCTGTGGGATCCAATTGATATAATTTAATGTCTCCTGAAGACTACCAGTAATCTGAGTACTCTACAAAAGAAACATTAGGAATAGTTCCTATATTCTTGCACATTGAAGAGAGTATTGCTGGAGCAAAGCTGCACATTCTGCCTTTACAGCACCACTCCAAAGCTTGAAAACTTCCTCTGGGGAATGACAGAGAGAAATAGTATCATAATGCATAGGGAAAGTCAAGAAACACTATGAACAGAGGAGAAAAAGAAGCTGGGGGTGCAAGGATCTTTCATGTTTCTGCTTTGTTTGCTGCAGAGAATAAATAAATGAGAGGACGGCAACAGACACAAAAAACCTGCTGAAATGCATGTTGGTTTTCTCAAAGCTTTGCAATCAATAGTTGTTTTACAGCATAAAAATTATTTCCTCACTTGTTTCTCCAAAACTAAATAGAACTGTAGCCCATCATCACTGGCTATGACCATGTTGTCCCCAAACATGTACTCTAACAACTACACTTTAGTGGGACATGAACATGTTGGAGTGAGTTAGTAATAAAGACTGAGACTGTGAATTAGCTTTCTTGGCAAAATGGGAATTTACATGGGAACTTTTTACCTCTAGAAACATGCACCATTCATATTTTTTTTCTCCCTGCTAATTTAACAACCACTATTTGGATGTGAATTCCGCTGTTAACATAAGGAAGGCACTTGCCTGAAAGTCCACATGTTAATCATTTGCCTCTCAAATACAAACAAGGGATATAAAAAACAGAAAAATTATATACTTCGCAGTTTTTCTATGCTGCTTGTATTGGCAGAACTCTGTATTCTGAAGCTAGGAATACACCATTCCTTAAGTGAGCTGGTCTTTTGAAAAACGTTTGTCATTCTTCAAAGCATTCCAACAATCTGAATGACTCAGTTTCTTGGTTTCTTCTAGAAAGAGTGGAATGGCTAGAGTCTGATGTCTAGTTAATTTTTTAATTTGGCCTAATCTCCACAGAATTAATATTTCTTGGGGGAAAACCTTCCTGGCATATATCTCTTTGAGAAAGTGATGCCCAGCAGGAGGATGCTGACATGGAAAACTAGTTATTCTTTTCTCAGATATCAGCTTATTTCCAATCACCATATGATGCTCTGCTTTCCAGAAATTTTGGGTTTTGGTAAAATAATGCCAAATCCACAGTAGAAACTTATTCAAAAGTCAAAGGCCATAGCATGGCATACCTGGAGTTCCAACATGGGTATTGTAGTCAGTTGCTTCTCCTAGATACCCTCTTTCTCCCACAATTAATGGGAAATTTCAGCTATTTATTCATATATGTACTTTATTACTCTAACTTGAGGTCAAGTTATACAAGTTATCTGTTGCTAAACTACATACTTGATCAAAGTTGTTACACTGTACTAATTTCAGAAGTTTATTTATTGCTACCAATGTTATTTTTTATCTTTAATATCTCTGTACCTTGACATCTCATCTGTAGAATGGAGTTAATGATCTACATTGAAAACACTGAAAAGAAACATGTCAGCTTATGTAGGCGTTATGAATTGTTTAAGTAATTCTATAGAGAGCATGTCTATAGTACTGGATATATTTTTTAAAATGACAACTATATTCTACATTAATTCTTTATTACATTACAGAGGTTTCGTGGGTCATTTTTGCACAACTATATTCAATTTCTATTGAACCTTCACGTGTTCATCTTTATTAAATTACACTGATTCTACTCTAAAGGACATGAAAATGTTTGCTGTACTTCTTCCATCCTGCAGCCTTGATTCTGTTAGTTTTCCTGAACTCTCCGTGATCTTTAGACTATTTACAGGTTTTACACCACAACCTCATTCTGAAGTCTAGTTTTCCTCCCTCTGTCCCCATGCCTTCCCCCTGCTCCCCACCTGTTTTTTTAAGCAGCAAGCACTTCTGTGTATTTACAAGATACAGATGGCAGGGCTCCTTCTTGTCATCTGAGCCCTTTTTCCATGGTTTCAGTGGTTCAGGGAAAATTATGCACTATACAAGCATGAGCTGGTTGTGCAAAGGTTGGTGCAAAAGTAATTGTGGCTTTGGACAATGAATTTTAAATCATTATAACTAGGCTCAAAAACATCTTTATTCATCAAAATAGGAACCATTACAATCAACACATTTTTGCCAATGAGAAATAAGTTTGTTTCTTCCTGTAGCATAAAAATCCGTGCTTCGGGATCCAATGAACTCTTGGAAAGCATTTTCTGCATCCTGCTGGTTGTAGAAGCATTTTCCCTGCAAAAAGTTGTTGAGATGCTTGAAGAAGTGGTAGTCGGTTGGCAAGAAGTCAGGTGAATAAGATGGGTGAGGCAAAACTTTATAACCCAATTCATTCGACTTTTGAAGCACTGGTTGTGCAATGTGTAGTCTGGCATTGTAGAGAAGAATTGGGCCCTTTCTATTGACCAATGCTGACTGCAGGCATTGCAGTTTTTGGTGCATCTCATTGATTTGCTGAGCATCCTTCTCAGATGGAATGGTTTTGCTGGGATTCAGACAGCTGTAGTGGATCAGACTGACAGCAGACCACCAGACAGTGACCATGACCTTTTTTTGGTGGAAGTTTGGCTTTGGAAATTGCTTTGAAGGTTCTTCTTGGTCCCACCACTGAGCTAGTCATCACCAGTTGTTGTATAAAATCCACTTTTCATGACACATCACAATCCAATCAAGAAATAAATAAGAGAAGACAACACTTCAAAACAACAATTATTTCAATTTTTCGGTCAGCTCATGAGGCACCCACTTATTGAGCTTTTTCACCTTTCCAATTTGCTTCAAATGCTGAATGACCGTAGAATGGCAGACATTGAGTTCTTCGGTAACTTCTCATATAGTTGTAAGAGGATCAGCTTCAATGATTGCCCTCAATTGGTTGTTATCAATTTCCAATGGCCAGACACTACGCTCCTCATCTCTGAGGCTCTCGCCTCCTTTGTGAAACTTCTGGAACCACCACTGCACTGTCGTCCATTAGCAGTTCCTGGGCCAAATGCATTGTTGATGTTGCCAGTTGTCTCCAATGCTTTATGACCCATTTTGAACCCAAACAAAAAAAAATGCTTGAACTTGCTTTATGTCTAGCATCATTGCCATAGTCTAAAATAAATATAAAATAAACAGCAAGTAATAAGTCAGGAGCAAAAAAAAAAAAAAAATAAAGCAAGAAAAGTGCATTAAAATTATGTATAACATAACCACATTTATTTAAGAATGTATTCCGATATCAAAAGGCAAATTTCAACAATGCAAAATTTTGATTCAACAACTGCAATTCCTTTTGCACCAACTTAGTATTTGTTTCTTGTATATACATGGTTGTATAACTTTCCTAGCTCTACTTACAGAAAATACCAATTTAAATGAGAATGATAAATGCAAGTGTTTAAATCACTGTGTAAATTTATGAAGATATATTTCCTTTCAAGTTGCTTATATTCTTTTCATATAAAAGCCTGAAGTGAAAGCTTAAAAAGGAAACCGCATTTCTGTAAGATATTTCTGAAGTTTGCTTCAAAAGTAAACAACAATTCTTTAAATTTTATGCTTCTTTTCATTTTCCTTTTCTAGTAAATTTGTAACCAATACTTCTTCAGTTTTCATGATTTCCCACTGTTTGACAAAAATAATCAGTGCTGCACCAGGCTTCAGCAGTTAATTGGAAGAAAAACTTGTTGTTCCCTTTTTTTCAGAGTGCACAAACCCCCAAGACATATCTTATCAATTGATACAGGTTTGCTGCACAAATGCATTTTCAAAAATACAAATATGCACATTTATTAAACTTTTATTTAGTTCCAAATGAAGACTTCTGTTGATAACTATTAATTTCAGGTACATGTATGCAAATCATAAATAACCTTTTTTTGTACTTTCTTTAATCCTTTTAGTATTTCCTATAAATTCATTTTGATGTATTGCATTTCTCCCGAATTTACATTTCTCCCAGAATTTAATACTGTAATCACATGAAGGCTTGGCAAAACTCCAGCTAAGAGAACTAGAGATCTCGTCCTCTTGGGAAGAGACCTTAAAGTTTAATGGCAACATAATTTAGCTCCCTTTGAAGGCACAGTTGCTAGTATTTTTTAAACCATTTAATTTTTGTTATTTGCTTTGCTTTGTTGGTAATGTTTCCTCAGGAGCTGAGAAATATGAATTCTTAACTGAAAAACCCAATTGATTTTCATTTGGCAAACATAACATTTCTTTGTTTCTATTCCTAACCATAATTGAAATTAACATTTTTAGCTTCCTTCAGTATTTAGCAATTCACTACTGTTACACAGTCAGCAAAATAAACAAACTGATTTTTCTCCATAGGTCCTGTGTATATGTAAGATAGACCTATTCTTTTAAGAAGAGCGATATAGATTATTTGGTTGGTTGGTTGGTTTGGGTTTTTTTGATTTTTTGGTTTTTGTTTTGTTTTTTTTTTTTTTAGTAATTATTTGTTTCACAAAGACAAAAAGCACAGTCCCTAAACCTACACCAGTCCCTTCTGACAGCTTCTTGGTCTTGGGAAGTTGCTAGCTAAAAGTGTATTAACCCAGCTTGCCAGTCCTACCTTTCACAACTACCTCTCAGAAGAATGCAGTACCTATGACAAATAACAAGAAACTACAGCTTCCAAAAGGATGTCTACAGATACTCAGCTTTTAAAAGTCTGCCAGTTGCCTACAAGATCTAAAAACCATGATCTCTCATCAGTAAATGGGAAAAAGCAAATAAAAAGACCTGACCAATATTGCAACTCTTTATGGGCTAAGCTTGGAAGACCAATATTCAGACTGTCTCTTAACATCTTCTCTGTATTTTAGTATATCATCTCATGCATGCTTGTAGCTACCTTAAGTCCCACCTGTTTACTTTCTGCAGGTGTTGTGGTTACACTTTAACGAAACTGTAGACGGGAAAGCATAGAAAAAGGAGAAAAGACAGAGCTTCAATGCCAGTGTTGGAGAATTAGCACAAGTTTGTGCTTCAATATAAACACTTTAATGCACAATGCATTGAACAGAGTCCTAGTGCCATAGGCAGTTCTACAGTGAGTCTGCACAGGTGTGACATGAGCCAATACCTGAGGTACCCTTGCCCCAGCACCAATCCCTTGACCATCAGTATAGGACACGTCAGCCCAGCCTTGGATCCATCCCCCAGCCCGGCTGTGGTGCCCACAGGTGGCCACAGTCACCATCCACAGCTGATCAATTGCTACAAGACAACACTGCAGCATTTCTTCTCTCATCACCAAAGGAAACTTCTCTCTCTTAGAGTCCTTCTGTCTCTGACATTCCTGTGCCCAGCCAGTTAAAACCCTTCTTGCCCTCCATGACAGGTCATTCCTTGGTCACAAACCAGCAATGATGAGCAGCTACAATTTGAAATTCACCTTGACCAGGTAGTACATATTCCAGGAAACAAATCATGACAGGTTGAATTGCATTGCAAATATTTCATCGTATATTTGGGAAGTGCAGGAGAAGAGAAGGGAGTAGAAGAAAAGGAGGCAGGACACAAATAGCATAGGTGCTTTACTTCAAGTGGTACAAGCAAAAGGAGTAGGTTTGTACACACGGTCACAAAGTTTCCTGTTTTTCCTTATAAAACTTCAGTATACAGTTAAGGAGCATATTCAGTCACTTTCCCCCTCAATTTTTGTCGCATCAAGACACTGCATGCACTTTTTATCTTCCTTAAAAAAAAATCTAAACATCTCCAGGGGAATTACTGGCTCTCTCTAACGTGATCCTGTTATTCAAAAGATATGCTAAACTTTGCATGGGTATATTAGAGCCTGGTGTTTTTCTGGTTATTATCTGAGCTCTCATTATTTTGCATAAAATTTATGTCAATATTCATTAGGTGGGAACAATTAGTGATATATTCCCTTTCCTGCATATTGCTTGGGCAAGCTGGGTTAAATAGGCCACGCTATGTCCAATAACATGTTTATCATAAATGCAGGTAAGAATAGGAAAAGGCAGACAAAGGATCTTTCTGTCCCAGAGTTAGAGGGAAAATACATAAATAAATAAGAAAGTGTAAGTCTTATCAGTTATACAACTGCAGGTTTACAGCTATAAGCATACAAAAATAGTATTTATATAGGACATAACACATAACTACTCCCTCTTTTAAGGAATACTATATATAAATATAATACTATGTAAATATTTTTTCTAATGTAACAGCAAGCCTGAGTTCTACCTTGGTAGATCTCTTGTGAAAGCTCATAGAACCATTTTTAGGCCAGATTTGAGAATAAAATATAGGCTGTGGGTGGAACCAAAGTGTCATTTTTAATGGCATAATAAAACAATATTTCAAGAGGCAACACTGAACAGGAGACAAACAAGTTCAGGACCAAGTAGTGTTTTTTCTATCTATCAGCAGATCTTTCTGGTGAACTGTCATACAGGCCAAATCACTCTACCTATGACATGAAAAGAAAGTAGGATGCTTCTCATGTTACCTAAATATCCTAGGTGATGGCGATCTCATCTCTCTGCAAAAAAAAAAGAGGATTAGCTAGTGAAAAAGTAAAATGAAGCAAATAACAGTTTTCGTACAGAGTATTGTTATTTTTTGATAGAAAAATATTATTTTCATTGAAAATATTATTTTCAATTTTAAAAATGAGACTTTTTCATTTGGTTAATGATGATTAAGTTTTGTTTCCTTTATCACACCTATCAAAATCATGTGTCTGTCAAAATGACACATTTTTGGAAATACCAATCCAAAATAATGTGACATTTCTAAGACCAAATGTGGAATTCGTGCAGCACAATGAATTCAAAAAATTATTAAATCTACATAAAGATCAAAATATATTTTGAAATGTGTGGGTTTTTCGTGCTAGGAAATTTTCTAGGACATAAGAATTACTGTGCTGCACAAATAGCATGCACCTATCCAGCTCAGTGTCCTGCTTTGACAGCAGTCACGTTAGTTTCTTCAGAGCAAGCTTAACATGTATAGGCAAATATTTAATGGACTGGGTCTCATATTTTCTCCTCCAGCTATTCATAGAATCATAGAAGCATAGAACAGTTTGGGTTGGCAGGGGCCTTCAAAGGTCATCTAGTCCAACCCCCTGCAATGAGCAGGGACATCTTCAACTAGATCAGGTTGCTCAGAGCCCTGTCCAGCCTGGCCTGGAATGTCTCCAGGAATGGGGCATCTACCACCCCTTTGGGCAACTTGGGCCAGTATTCCAGTATTTTACCACCTTCATTGAAAAAAATCTCTTCTGTTTTCTTATCTTTTCTTTTTCAAAATTTCTCAAAAACAACCCAAAAAACAAAAAACAAAACAAAAAACAAACAACAAAACAACAAACAAACAAAAAAGAGAACAGTATAAATTGTGTCCTTGAGTAATGCCTTTCACTGTATCTTTTCCCAGAAGTTTGTATTTTTTAGTATTTATCTTTCATCTATAGACGGGGAGCGGGGGAGGGTAAGATATAGCTACTTTCATTTACCAGCCAATAACATGGATGTGAATCAAAAATACTTATAGTATGGGTCTGATGAGGTGATAAGGAATATGAAGCTGGGAATATTATTTCTGCAATCCAGAGAGGTCAGGCAAAAAGCCATTTGACTCAACCTGCTTCTGAGCAACAAGTACAAATACTATTAAGCTGCTGTTTGTTACTGATCCAATTTTATTTACAAAGAGTTAGATATAAGAGGCAAGGCAAGGCTTCAAAGATGCTATGGAACAGAATGATATTAAAGTGGTGGGGTGAAAAATAGTGTGAAGTTTTATTTTAGCATAAATACAGCTTTACTCGTGGTTGGGAGTGAATAAACTCCTTTGGGAAATATACACGTACACTGAATGCAGCAGTTAGAGTCAGAAACATCCTACAGGACAAATTGTTGCAGGACTTCAGCTTCCAGTTAGGTAAGGAACTGACAGAATACATTTTTAATGAAAACTTGAAAAAAATTAGTTCTCGAGTCCTGAACATAGCTGAGCTTTACCTACAGGTGCAGAAGATCGAAAATGTAGCTGTATAACTTTTTGATACAGATTGAGATTTTCAAGGAAGCTTAAGTTATGTTCCCACATCTAAACCTTCTATGAACTTTTGAAATCCCAACTGGAGAACAATGCAAAGACATAGGTAAACTACACCTTGTCATGGTTTGATTGCGGGGTGACAATAAAACCGTGGCAGATGTATTGTTAACCTCCTCTCCCCTCGTTCCCCCTTCAGCCCCTCCCTCTCCCCCCTTCCCACTAAGGACAGGCGATTGGGAGGGAAAGAAGGACAGAGAGAACAGAGTTGGAAAAATGAAAAGGTTTTACTAATGCTACCAATAAAAATAGAGAAGATAATACACAATATACAAAAACAATCTGTAAAGTCCCAGCAGCTGCTCCGGCAGATGTAGGGCCAGCACCCGAAGTCCTGGACTGGACTCTGAAGCCAACCGGAACTGGATTCAGCCTGTCACTGGGCCTCGGTTCACAGGGACAACTCACAAGATCCTCTCCCAGTGTTGGCCACAAGGAAAAGGGACGAGATCCTCGTGATCCCCCACTTTCATATGAAGTATGACGTGAATGGGGTGGAATACTTAGTTGCTCAATTTACAGTTCACCTCCTGCTTGCACATCTCGCGGGATGCATCATTATCAATGACCTTGCATTCCATTGCTATGTCTACCAAAACATGTACCTAACTTTCAGGAAAACTGCAGTTAGTAAGAAGACTTTAGCTGACAGGGAAATTCACTAAAAGAGAAACTCGTTTTTAACAAAACCAGCACACACTTCTACTGTGTTTTGCTTTTAGAGGAAAAAAGTTATGGAAATATGGCAATATGTGATATCCCCATGAGTTTTTAAAGGACAGCAAGAAGAAATTCAGAATAGTATGTCAGTCATGTCTGATCTCAAGCGTAAGGCATTTCCACCATTCTGTAATTTACAATAATTTATTTCTTGCTAGCAAGTTAACCTGAAGAGATACAAATAGAATAGCTGACTTTAATAAGTAAACACATTTTTTTAAATATTATCTGTCAAACTTTCTCTATCAAAACCAGAACTTATGTTAAAATAAAGCACAAAATGAAAATTCTAAGCACATCCAGCATAAAGGAGTATATTGCAATGGAGAAATCATCCTAGCGCTCAAACTAGTCTTTAGTTTTTGTAGCTCAACAATACAAGACATACAGAAAATATTACCTTTCAAGGCTAAAATGTTGACCTCATAAAGGTGAGAGCCACAAAGTGAAACTGACTGAAGACAGGGCTCTTGTACTGAGTGACTGACATCCAGATTCCCAAAACACTGATATTCTTTTCTGATGAGAAAATAGCCACAATATAATACTCAGTGAATCCAGCAACTAATGGAGAACTCAGCAGGGAAAATCCTAAAGTCTTCTTCAGAAAAATTAAGATTTAAAAATGAAGTTTTAAGGATCTGAGTTCAGATTCAGTTTGGGCTTGTCTTCCAGTCTTAAGGTCAATTACCTCTTGCTTAACTACACTAGTAGGAGATACCACAGGTCTTGTTACAAATTAAATTTTCCCCATGTCCTGCAGCTCCCTGTTAGCGTGAAGAAGTCTAATCTGGATGTGCCCCACTGTGGCTCTAAACCTCTTAGTAAGTTACATGCATTTCATTTACTCTTTATGTTTATTAAAGTTTACATACCTTCCAAATCAGCTTCAGACCATTTTTCCAAGAAAAAAATGTGGGATGCAGTGTGATGCTAAAATAGTTGGTATTAAGTTTTATTGTGGCCACCCAATCCTCATGGAGCTAGAGCAAAAGTGTCTCATACCAGGCCTCATCAGCTTAAGTTTAAATATTTTATGCAGTGGATGCTGAACATAAAAAGATAAATACAAGTTCCAGTTAAGTCGATGTGAGAATTTTAAAGAAAAATGTATCATTGAAGGTTCTGTTTGTTTGGCAATTGAATATGCAAATTGAGGATATCCTTTACTGATAAAAAGCACACGAACTGTTCAAATCCCATTTTATATCAACAATTTAATCTTTACTGGATTCATTTAAGACAATCCGTCTGATTTAACAGCATTTTACAGTAAAAGGTCGAAATTCTGGCCAACCTGGAACCAAGAGAGTCAGGAAACAGGCTTGCTCCACTAATTTCCTACATAATTAAACATAATGAATAATTTTATATCAGGTTAACTATTGAAATGTATCATTAATTGAGGACTACGATTTTCACTGTCTCCTGGTTAGACCTTCCAATATGATGTTTGTTATAGGTCTGACTTGCCAATTTGCTTTTAGGTGATGCTGCAAATCGAATGAAGACACCGAAGACGGCCAGAAATAAGAAGCTGATTCACCTGTCAGGAAAAGGACACTGCTTTAACAGTAGAATGAATAAACGATATCCCACAAACTTTATAAAAGTATTTATCAGAGGCGAGGCTTGAGACAGCCTTGTAAATAACAAGCTTTATTGCCTTGTATTTCTCAGCATGTTGCTATGTTAGAAGGTGACATAAAAGGAGCCGAAGACCAAGATGTTTCCATCTTTTACAAGGACTACCTATCAATGTCTTACAGGGAGTAATAAATATATTTATAAACATGCTGCAGCTATATAATTTACAATGTATTTAGAGCACAGAGGAGTTAAGAGGTAACAACCACCTTTGCAAATGTATTGTATTCTATTTTGAAAGCAACGTGTTTAACTGTATATAGCTAAGATACATTCAGAAAACATTAATAATGAAAACCCTAACCTTCAAAAAATCAATTTACTTGCAGCAGTGTCTGATTTTCTCAAATATTGTCAAAAAATTATGAGTTACCGTGTTACAATACGTTGTCTATTTGTAAACATTAATAAATCCTTGAAGTCTAGCTCTGAGGAAATCAGCAAATTTTCAATGACAGTTTTTAACAGTTTGCAAAAAAGACAGCCAGCCCAATGACATACAGTGTTACTGTAGCCTTGTTGACAGCATTAAAGAATATCATGATAGATTCAACAAAGCCAGAATTTCATCAGTAGTCCTGTTGCTACTGATTTCCGGTACTGCCTTAGAGAAACAATCGAATTTTCTCTAAAAAAACTCTCCCTTATCAGTGAACCTTTATTGATCCTGTAAGGGCACCAGGATGTTTACGGTATAAACTGTTCCAAAACCTTTAGATGACAACATATCTATGAACTTACCCATAATACCCTATGTATGTGTCAGCTTTAATTACCTGGCAGATAACTGTAAGAATATCAACCCCAAACCTAGTGCCTGACCCTTCACGTTTTTGTAAAAGCTGATTCATATATAAATTCATATGTAAATCCAGCACTGGACTATCACTAAACCAAACATTTTTGTCTCAGTTTGGATTCCCCTTAATTTACTACAGCACAGCACAATTGGAAGTGAAGGCATTAAAAGTCGACAGTTACCTCTGAGTAACTGAAAGTATCAGTCACCGGGCATACTGGTCTATGTAGAACACATGAATATATTATGAATAATACCCCCAAAAGGCACGAGGTTTATACACTGGTGTCACAGTCTTCAACTTGCAAGTTATCTTGGGGGATTCTGTAAAATACACAACACCAAAAATATTATGTGAGCATAATACAATACAGAGAGTGAAGAAGTACCACTTCCTCATGTTTCCTCCCTGCAATTCCTGATCCTTAAAAAAAACACAAAAACAAACAAAAAAATAACAAAACCAAACAAAACTGTTCCTTTATTCTTTAAATACTATGTCTGATCATTCTATGCCTAGTACATCTACATTATTCTAGATCTCATAATGCACAATTAAAATCTGTCTCCGACAGCACAGACAGAATTATATGCATATGCATACCTAGGCATGGCCACGTATGGACCATGTTAACACTGCAGTTTAAATGCTGTACTGGAGTTTCAGGTAGAAACTGCTGTGACTTCCAGTTGGCTCAATGTCTTAGAAAATAAGCTAGTCAAACATGTTAACCTAGGAGTGCCTTATTGGCAAGTTAGGTAGGAGATGTTGATAGTTTCCTCATGTTTCCCGGGTCGTCCAAAGAACATTAATTTTCTGACACTGATAATAATTTATTGGCACTATCAAGGCTGTGGAAGGGCCCTGCCCAATTGTAATACGGATTTCTCCAGCACTCAACTGATCTTGCAATTCAGCTACATCATGGTGCTGGAAGTTCTTTTAAACCCACCATGACAAGGGCAGATGACTAATAAAAACTCACCAATTACTTTTTAAGTGTGATTTCATCCATCATGGAGAAGATAATGCTGGGGATGAAATGAAGAAATGTGACCGAATCACATCAGTGAACAAGTGGTTTGTTAGCTAGTAGCTTGCTCCCAAGATAGGCACACTGAATCATGAAAATCAAACTTCAAAGTGAACATCTCTGCTTCCCTGGAAATCTGTTTGAGAATGAGTCAATAATTTCCTTTTCTCCCCACTTTAAAACCCTGATGACTAGAAAAGTTATTACAAAAGAGGACAAGAGAGCAAAACCATTATCCTTCTGAGTCAAATGCAGTAGGTGCTTATGTACTGTAAGGAAGTGATATATTTTTCTATCTTTCAAAATAGTTCTAGGTCCACTCAATCTAATATAGTGGACCGTCATGCAAAGTTAGGTAAAAAATATCAGCAGAGAAACAATACTAGATATGGTTATAATTATCTTTGACTACAGAAGTTTCGAGAAGTCGGAGCTGACAAAAGTTATACATTCTTTTTTTCTGTTACCAATGGGAGAAACAGCTAGAGACGGAAAATACAAAAATAAGAAAAGGAAACAAGCAAGTAAACTGTTATCATTCTATTGTATTTCAAAACAGAAAACAGCAACAGGAGAAAAATTATTGAAATATAGTATCTGCTTGAATTAAAATGTCCATTCAAAAAGAAAAACTGCTTTAATTCCAAATTCACAAAAAATTACCAAGGCGAACAAAACCAAACGAACCAACAAACAAAGGAAAAAGGAAGAGAACTCACTGCTGAAGACAGGGCTTGAGGCTAAGCTTTTAGATTTCCTTTTTACAAAGGAAGTGACTCTTTTCCCAGCTGTTTCTTCTAAATTGCATTAAAATGCTATGGATCATCTAAGGATTATATAACTTAAGAAATACTTGAATGGTACTTGAACAAAACACCTTGATAGTTATACTATATACCTCCTATTAGGGGCATTGATAGTCTGTCCTAAACAGGTAAGGTTAACACAAGTTATTCTGATAGTAGATTTAAAACAGGGAAAAGAAGATGTCCCTGCAGCTGACATGCAGTGGATTCCCTCACTGCAAGATGTCTTGAAGACTAAGCTTATATTAGTTAAAAATAACTCGGTAAATTCATGGAAAGAATTTGCCAGCACCCTCCTCAGTATAATTCACCATTTCTGGCTCAGTAATACCCTGACCTGAATACTCTTATTAGCTGGAGAAAAGCATCTGTATGTTTTTACTGTGGTCTTATAGTTTTAAAAGTTTGATACAATGTAGAAGAGAATATTCCCAATTTAATGCAAGAAGCTTGTTCTCACACATTGAATTAAAAATGTTCACAGTGCCCAGTGCCTTAAAGGGATGAAAAGTGTGAGGTCGAAGCCTGGTCACAGTTGTGCTAAATGACTTGCTTTTGCTTTTAGTTTCAAATATCTATTTCCCTGCTATACTTACCCAAAATATTAGAATGACCTCCATACCATCCTGTTTACTTAAGAGGGAAAAAAGAAACAGAAAATTACATGGAATTGACCATTACAAAAATTACTTTCAAGGCATTTTCATTTGATGGCTGTATTTTCCATCATATTATCACTTTTTTTTTGAAAAGTTTCCTAGATTTTAATCTTGGATTGCAGCGTTAGTCTATCCGAAAAGGCTTATATTTTCCCAGCAGGTACAGTGGCAGAATGCAGAATCATTTATGGGGGCAACAATTGTTTTGAAAAATGTACCTTTGCTACAAAAGGCATGTAGTTTGGTAGTCTGCTTGGCCATAAATCACCGTGTATGTGCTCAGGGCTCCCAGACAATAGACTGAAATCCCCATGGTTTCTTTTATTAGAACAGTAACATTTGCATTGCTGTTGTTGACTTGAATCAGCATTTCTAGGTTAAGCCCATATTTCCAGTTAAGGGACTTATAACTCTGGTATTAATATTCAAACTGAACTGAAGTCCAACACAAAAACGTGCTGGTTAAGAACATTGCTCTCAACACTTTTGCATGTGAGACTATATGGTTGTGCTAGCTGGTCATGAAAAGTCCAATCTATCTGATATTCAAGAATACTTTGCTTTATTGGTATGCTAGATATATTTCTAGCCAGGACAGAATTCCCAGTAGCAGATTTGAAACCTTAAAGTAGAGCAACACTGCAATAGAGATTTTTCTGCATTTTTTTTTCCAAAAGAAAGAAGAAACTGTATTGTGTTGCTTGGTACTGTTCTCGGTGTGAACTGCAGGGTCATGAATGGTTTGTAGATGCAGTGTTTTATACTCATTATTGCATTTTATTTCAACGGGACCAGAAAAATAGGGAGCTTAAACTGTTCAAGAAATTGGAAGACATAGGAAAGAGACATACCCTCTAGTCCTTATTAGTGCATTATATTAACCTACAACAACTCTATGATAAGCACTTTTTCTAAACTGTATTCATTTGGATTCTATTCTAATTCCAGTTTGCTCCTTAAGGGGCTTTATTTCTCCTTTATTAACATAATAAAAAGGCATGTTTGGACAGCCATGATTAACTTTTTATTGAAAAGCAACAAGGTAAAAATAATGTGTGTGTGTGTGCACACGAGTGCATAAATGTACATGTATGCAGATTATTAAACACATCTAAACAAATTGTAAAGAAACCATCCTTACACAGGTAGAATCATTGTGTCACCCATATCAAACATGTTATATCTCAAAGCTGATGAATATTACAGTTTCAAAAAGCACTCTTAAATTATGATCAAATATTATATGGTAAATCAAATATCAGAATCATGTTTCAACCCACTGTGTACTTTCCTACTTCTAAGGTCTACAAAAATGTATTTTCATTTGCATTATCAGACCGCAACACTAAAGCCCCAAGCTAACAACACAGGAAAACACCAGTTCCATTAACTACACAAAATTATAATCTGATCCTATAATTTATTTTTATTTATAAACATCTCAGGCTGTCACAGGCTTTAGCACAGAATTTTAAAGAACTTCTCTAATGCCCGTATTGTTTCTTTCTCTAAAAAAAATATTCTCTGATCCCGTTTCATCTCTCTCCTGGATGTCAGATAAATAAACATATTTGAGGCCCAAATTGACTGAAACCAATGGCAAAGTTCTGGATTTCACCCAAAACTGCAAAGTTTTCTAGGGGAAATATGAGATATCAAAGAATGCATCTTCAGATTTTTTTTTTTTTTTTTTTAGATTTTAAAACTATTCAAGTAAAGCAACAAATACAATTTCAGCAAATGTGCCGTCTCGTTTCTGGAACAAAAATGAAAATTAATTGAATGTGTATTTCAATTTATCTGAATACATGGTGAATATGTTACAACATTTTTCCTCTCACAAAAAGCAGATTGAAATACTTTCAGCTTGGACTGAATGAGAATATTTCATGAAGGTTGGTGTGGAAACAATCTCTGTCTGAGCTTTATGAATTCATTAGAGGGTAACTCCTTTTGCACTATAAATGGACTTTGGTAATGACATAAAACACTTATGGGCTTACCTAGGGAAGCCAACGAATTAAAAAGAACAACGTCTTCCAAAATCTATGGAGTACAAGAGGCCATCAAATTTTTTCTGCTACTTCTCAGTCTGAGGAATCCAACACCACTTCGTCAAACAATAAAAGGCAAAAAAATAGAGGTCACTCTTCATTGTTATTCAGAATGATGAATAATAAATAATATCTGAAAAACTCTGAACACAAAGGATCAGTCTGAAAACTGAAAATAGAGAGGTATTCAAAGAATTTGCTTCGTGTAAGAAGACAGAATGAAAGAACTTCTCTTTAAGGTGATATTTCTTGAAAATCTAAACTTCATCAAAGACAGGCATTATGAATACTAGCAGAAAGTAGAGACTATTGTCATTTAAAACATTTTCAGGGTAACAACGACCTAAAAAATTCAAGTTAAGACGGACAGATAATGCAGTCTTCCTGAGAGGAATCATAAAGGTTACCCTAAAAAAGCAATATTTTTTCTGCTTTGCACAGTATGCATATATTCAGAAAAGGTGCTTCAATCTTTTTGCCAAAAGAAAGGGTTTCCTGTCATTAAAAAACCTGCAGATCTTCAGATTGTAACTGATGACCAGTTACAATCGCAATATCACGTATCATTGCCTGAAGACCTTCATGTTCACATCTAAAGACTTCTCTTTCAGGATTGCTCTGCTGACATCATCGCATACAAGCTTTTTTCCCAGTGTGGGATTTGAAGAAGAGTGAGAGGTAAGGGGACAGGGAAAGTAGGAAGTCTAGTTTGTGAGGGGAAACAAAAGAGACTTGTGAGATTAAGTCTTAACACAGCTCTACAAACAGAAATACCACTGAAGTATAGCTCTGCTGGCTGGTCCCATTAGCCTTGCCTGTTAGACCCACTTCTGCACAATATTTACCCTACCTCTACCTTAGGCTGCTGCATGGGCAAGGAATGAGTGAGGAGATCAATGTTAACAGAGGAAATACAGGATAAAAAAAAAAAGTGAAGGCTCCCAAAAAACTCAGAAAATAGAATATCCGCAGGTAATTCTCCATCAAGGCATGGCATTACACATGGTGTGAATTTTGGGGTTGTCCTGTGCAGGAACAGGAGTTCTACTCAATGGTCCTTGTGGGTCTGTTCCAACCCAGGACATTCTGTGATTCTATAATTAATACTTTTAATGGATTCTGTGTATTATTTTAGGCAGCTAGGTTCAAATAGGAGTTTTGTTGTTCTTGCAATCCACACCAGATTTACGGAAGCTAGAATTCAGTGTTATAAAAGCACATAATTTTTTTATAATCTTACTATATCACAAATTCATATTTTCCCTACCTATGAGACTCATTTGTACCATCTTGTTTCTTTCCTGAACCTCTATGCACTGTTACTGCTTCAGGGTGCTAAGAATGTGTTTCCTTCTGAGTCTGAACTTCTTCAATGGAAACTGGTGCAAATTTTATAATTTGCTTCAATAAGCACAAAATTCAAATTACTTTAAAGGCTGATTCAGGGGGCTGCCATACCTTGTGCTTTTCTGTAGACCAGAGGTGTCAAACTCATTTCACCAGGGCCACATCAGCTTTGCGGTTGCCTTCAAAGGGCCGAATGTAATTTTAGGACCACATAAATGTAACTACTCGTACATTTATATGGTCCTAAAATTACATTCGGCCCTTTGAAGGCAACCGCGAGGCTGATGTGGCCCCCGGTGAAAATCAGTTTGACATCCCCGCCATAGATGTTCAATGTACCTTGGGCAAGTCCCAGAGGTACAGATCCTTAAAGATACTTAAGCATGTAACTCACCCTGAAATCAGCCTTGGGACCTGCTCATCAGTGGGATTAAGTTCTTAAACTGTTTATAGCTCTTATTTAATCTGTAAGGGGGTGGTGCCAGGTCATGGAAAAAGTTTAGATAATTAGAGACAATGGGAAGACAAACCATATATGACTATTTAGAACTATAAATTTACATTTAAAAAAAATAAGATACATGCTTTGAAAATAATTTTAGGGATGCACCTATTCAAAACAAATGGAACCAAATAACATTAATAAAGTGAGGCTAGAACTTACAGAATTCATTAATTAGTCTTGCAGGAGTGACTGTTCTCTTTGAAAAATTAAGGTTAATTTAATTCCTGAAGTATCAAAGCCCTGCCAAATTATACTGGCAGGTAATTTGAAGATGAAAAAAGTAAATAATTTGTCACTAGTTATTTTTGGTTATCTTCATCAACATATTAATGACAGGCCTGTTTTCACATAATTTCATAGTAACAAGTTGTCTGCTTCCAAACACAAGCATTAACAGGAAAAAATGAGGGTTTTATCAGTATATCACAGCCAGACAAAAACAGATCACACCGAATACAAAATAAGATGCAACCAACTGCAAAGTCTGAAGGAGGATGGTGGGAAAAAAAATGCAGGTCTTGGAAACTCTGACCAGCCAAATTTGATACTCATCTGGTAATCCCAGAGTTTTGCCAGGCCTATCATTTTCTGGCTTTTGAGGGTTGCTCTTTCTGAGCTTCTTTTGAGGGAGAGAAAATTGGTAAAGTATGCAAAATAAACTACATTTCAGAAAGCAGACTTCTAGCTTGTTAATTATAGCAACACTAAAGACTACAGAGACATATTTTTAAAGGCATTTCAGTTCTAAACTTTGCTGGAAGTCATCTCCTTGTAAAGCCTTAAAAATCAATGGGAGCAAGGTCCCCATGCTCCTTTATGGAAGTTCTTCCTCTCTATTCACAAGCACTTCCACACTACTTTTCTTATTCCTGTATTTCTCTTTACTTTCCACCATACTTCTACTGCCTCTGTTCTAAGATTCTGTTGTCTTAGTTGTTCCTGAGTCTTCATAAGTAAACTGTAAACACAGATTCTTAAATGATCACTGATAATGTCCCTTTCAATAAACATGTATTAAGTATTTCAGAAGCCATGGATCCCATAGAAAATATCTGCATATGTTTTCCGTAATGGGCTCCAGTCCTAGGTTTGATCCAGGATATACTTGCAGATGTATGTGCTGATAACTTAAAACACAAGGTAGCTGCTTACAAGATGGTGAGACAGCAACTTTCAGAACAGTTAACTCTGGCCAATTAAAAAAATATATGTATTTTTCAACAAATTAATATATGATCGTTGGATCACAATAGCAGTAAATAATTAGAAATCACAGAATAAAGAAAGAACCTATCACAACTACTGTGATATTCTTGCTTGTCCACCTTAACATTTTGGTTTTGTGTAACACTTGCCTACTCACCTTTCCTGGTGCAACTCATTGCATGTTTAAAAGATGCTTTCTCCAGAAGCCAGATAAGCTGTATCTATGTGAGTGAGCTGGTATCTGACACCGACAGCCTGCAGGAGACCGTTACTTCAACTGCTTAAAAAGACTAACGAGTCAGACACAATGAACTGCAGCCAGGAATACCTGGCAGCAAGCCTATTAGGGCTGCAATGGCAAAGATGCACAAATAAATTACTTATGTAACATACAATCACTACATTTCTATTATGAGTTTTGCTCTCCTAAAACAAAAGCTGAAGCTTTAATTTTTTCCCATCACAGCTTGTCAGAGCTTTAGAAAGTTAAATATATTATTTATTTGATCATCTGAGACATAATTACGAGCATTCTTATTCTGTTTTGTAAAGTAAGCCTCCTTTCCATTCTTTATGTAATTTCCTCAGGACAAGACCTCACCTTCTCATGAGACACACTTCATCTCAGCAACTGTTACACTTCATAGGCAAGAATGCAAAAGGAGGTAAAAAAAACAGTTCTATTTCCTTCAACAAGGTGATCCATCCAGTCTGATTTCTGTCCCTGGATATACCGCTCTCGAATGACAAGCATGAGACTGGACTATCATCAAAAAATGTCACAAAATGGCTCTGTCAAGCAGTAATGAAATATACAACCTCTTATGCTAAGGCTGCAAACAAATCCAACCAGGATGATATTGGTCAAGAACTGATATATTGGAAGGTCTATGCAAAAAGCCACTTCATTTTCTTAGAAAGAGTTTTGCTCAGCAGCAATTGACACCCTACCAGTATATGCAAACTATGCATATTCAGGAGAACAGATAACCTAAACTGCATTTCAATGCTAGTACTGTGGCTTCACTGAAGAAAAGCTAAAGCATTTCCAAGGCACTCTGAATGTTATTCATGGTCTAAGGTCAGCCCTCACCTATGCTTAAAATGTTATTCTATAAAGTCCTCATGCATTAAGGATCAGCTTTGGCTTTCTGAGTGCTGACCCTCCTGACGAGAAAGACATGACTATTTCATTACAGTGTTTAAACACAGTATCAGTTTCTGCTGAATTAACTCATATGTCTTACAGCTTTGTTCAGCTGGGGACAAAGAGAGTTTTAATAGCCTTCAAAGTTTTATGTAAAACATCTGCTGATCTCACAACATAGCAAGATGCTTAGTCACATATGAAGTAACTAGTTTGCAAGCTTTAAGGCTTTCATCTCTAAACTTGTCAGTCTAGCATTTCACAGAGTTATTCCAAGATCATTTACAAAGCTGAAATAAAGCAGCCCACAGAACGATAACATAATCCACCTGAAATATGTACACCTGGAGGTGGAAGGGATGGAGATCTTTAGCTTGAAGCATAGAATCATAGAACCATAGAATCGTTTTGGTTGTAAAAGACCTTCAGGTTCATAGAGTCCAATGGTTAACGTAACACTGTCAAATCTACCCTTAAACTGTGTACCTAAGAACCTCATCTACACCTCCAGAGATGGTGACTCAACCACTTTCCTGGGTAGCCTGAGTGCATGATCACATGAATATAACTTTACTCATCCATTGCTTTTTCTAGAGAAAGAATGAGTACAACTTGAGAATTCCTCTTCCATCAGGAATTTTGGAGGGGAAATACTTGAAAACATTACAAATCCTTTCAAATCAATTGTGTAGCATCACACGGTCTACCATTCCTTCTTTGTGGATCCGTCTCCAGATTTACCACTGACCTTCCCAATCTTAACAATCTTAAACAACTCATCTCTCAGCTTCCTAGTCCAAATCTGATCATTGTCTGTATCGAGTAACCAGACAGAAATTTCTGACATTCTTCAACGAGACTATCATGCTATAAACTCTTCAATGACAAGCTAAACCAGCAACATTATTTTATTGTTGTGTGCTGAATAGCATTAGAGTGAAGTGGAAAGCTTGCTATATATGTTGGTGTGAAATCGAATACTGTGCCAAGTCTGGAATACAAATTAGAACACATACTGAGTAAAATTCACTCAGAGTAAAATCCCATTAGCATCAATAAATTTACGACCAGGTAAAACCACCAGAAGATCAGAGCCTAGATGTTCTTATTTTTCCAATTTACCTATGAGAAAAAAAGAAAACTAACTGCAGTAGGTCTGGAGCGACAACCTATGTACTGAATCATATGAGTCCAGTATGAAGAAGTGTTCAAGCTCATCTACGGCAAATGAAAATACAAGAATTCACACAGCATAATTAGTTGTCAGGTTATTTGGTCACCTGCAGGGAAGCCAGTCTGACAAGAAAAAGCAGCTGTCGCAGTGACAGCTGGAGTCACACCACAGTGAGAGATGCAGTTTTTCTCCAGGGGCTCTATTTCACACTCAAATCAGAGAAAAGTAAACCTCAAATTAATGTGAAAAGGATATAACTGGTCCTGCCAGCCTCTGTTAGCAGCACATCCAGCTGTCACACTTCCATTTGTGCATGAGGTTTTCGGAGTTAAGGATGCAGTGGGAGTGTCATTGTTTAACCCCAGCTGGCAAATAAGCACCACGCAGCTGCTCACTGCCCCCATCAGTGGGTTAGGGGAGAGAAATGGAAGGGTGTAAGTGAGAAAACTCATAGGTTGAGATAAAGACAGTTTAATAGGCAAAGCAAAAGCCACACGTACCAGTAAAAAAAAAAAGTAATTAATTCACTACTTCTCATAGGCAGGCAGGTGTTGAGTCATCTGCAGGACAGCAGGGCTCTGTCACATGTAACAGTGACTTGGGAAGACAAACACCATCACTCCAAACACGTCCCCTTCCTTCCTCTTTACTCAGCTTTTTATGGCTAAGCATGACATCGTATGGTATGGAATAACCCTTTGGTCAGTTGGCATCAGCTGTCTCAGCTGTGTCATCTCCCAGCTTCTGGTGCACCCCTAGTCTGGGGTTGTGTGAGGAGCAGAAAAAGTCTTGATTTTGTGTAAGAACTTCTTAGCAATAACTAAAATATCAGTGTGTTACCAACACTGTTGGAGGAAATACTTTTTTCCACACAGGTCAAATCACTCTTTACCCATTTAAAACATATTTTTCTATTTAAAATAAACTGCTACCAGTATAGCTGCATGCAGATTGGATGAGGCTTTATGCAGTCTCGTCTAATGGAAGGTGTCCCTGCCCACGGCAGGGAGGTTGGTCTAGATGTTCTTCAAGGTCCCTTCCAACCCAAACCACTCTATGATTCTACAATTTTATACTCAGTTTATAGAATGGTTCCAATAAAACTAATAGACCTCTTGGAATAGATTTCGGTTCATTTAAAAACTGAGTCAGGTGAGACAGAAAAAAATAAGGAAACTGTTAAATATTTATAGCATCCATAAAACTAACCTTTGTATTCCAGCTAGGCACTTTATAGTTTCCCAATTTACTTTTTAACTGACTTTCATTAAAAAAAACAAAAAAAAAACAACAAAAAAAAAAACAAACAAAAAAAAAACAAAACAAAAAAACCACCAAAGGTTTGTAAGACATAACACTATCTTACAAAATAATATGACTTTAGGTCCCTGCAACTGATTTGTACATGTATTTATCATTTGCCTACTAAGTATGCATCAGTTTGGTTTGGGTCAGTGTAAAACAGAGATTGCCATGCATTCAGCCATTTATCCAATGGAAGGGTTTTATTTTATGTTTAATTATATGTCTATAATGACCACTGTTAAAGGGCAGACAACTGCAGATATCCAGTTACATCTGAAATATTGCATATTTTTCAAAATCTGGTTTTGGAGAAAAGCAAACAATCATAAAGCTCCAGGAAGAAATATGAATAACTCTTTTTGAAGCACATTTCTACTGGTGGTTATTTCATCTCTGTTTATTGTTGTCCTGGCTTTTTGCTACCAATCACTCACATAATTTATGTAACCAGGGCAGTCTCACTCAAAGCTGCTTACCAAGCAGAGTATAGAGGATACTGGTTCACAAAAATCATTTAATGTTGCACATATACTTTATCAGTTTCACAAATTAACTTGCAAAAACAAACTGGTATATATCTGTCTTGTCATGTCCCAAACTCCAGCCTCACAAATGGATAACCCAATATTTTTTGTCAGATACCTGGTTAATTAGGGGAATTTCCAATTTTATGGTGAGATACTTTCGTATGTCAAAGAATATGGTGATTCTTCAATGCCAGAACTGGCCTCTGGAAACATATAGGGCAGGTACAAATGAAATAAATTATGTCACCTTTCCAAATTGTCCTCATAGAGTGAAGGAAAATGACCAGCCTGAAATATAGTCTTCTTGAACACATTAGGTCCTTACACCTGTCTTCTACAGACAGCATTTTAACCAAGTATTGTAGCTTGACCACTAAGCTAAGAATATTTTGCCAGCATGAAACACAAAAGGAACATTCATATTCTGGTAATTTTCTGTATGTTTATTTAAACTAAAGAGGAAAAAAAAATCCTCCATGAAGAGCATCATTTGCCTAGACAGATTTGTCATTCTGCCATTTAAAACACCAGTAAGTAGCCATCTGGCCCTAAAATCCATATTGTTTTGACTTTAAACTTGCTTTAATTTTCTAAATAGGTCTGCCTTGCTCTTGCTGAAGTTATCTACAGCAACAGATCGAGTCACACCTTTATTTTGTCTTCTTTCCAGAAAGGCATAACAGTGTAAAGAAGGATTTCAAAGTACAGCACAAATCCTATTAAATATCGAACACTAACATATTTTCTTATGATTGCTGGGGGCTCAGAAGTCAAATCCCGTCAGGCAAAGATGTGATTTTCCCACTGTTATCCATTCCCTTCCCCTCCTCCCTCAAACTGACCTGAATAACTTCAGAAGAAAAGCAAGCTGAGTAGAAGTTAATGTTGCTGGGTTTTTCTTCATTGTGTGAAGAGACAGGTGAATATTTCACGTAGGATGTCTTTAAAAAGTAATCTAACTATTCATTAGGAATTTAACTGTCGTTCTGGACTAATATCCAGTTCTATGATAAAACAAAGAAATTACCATATCCGACCAGGACAATAATCTAGCTAAGGTTATTACATCTCAGATAATTTATCACTAAAGTCTCTTAACTATCTAATGGGAAAGCCAAAAATGTTAGAGTTATGCCATTATTAAAGGTAAATTAAAACACTCACTTGTTTTATTTAGACCTACTTCTTCTCCTGTTTCTACAATTGAACAAATACCAAATGAAGAAAGAACCCCATTTATCAATCAAGTGACATAACATATTGGGCCAACTTGTCACAAATTTACTAAATTTCTGGATGTTTTGTCATGATGGCGAATCAGCAAAATCCAGCTAAATTCAGCCGTAGCTGTGATTCCACATATTGAGGTATTAAACATACGTGCCAAAAGTAAGAATTGTTTCCTGAAATTTAATGGTTCTATTGCCATAAGCTTATTTCCAGATTTTTTTTACAGCAACAAGCTACACTTTTTAGAGGAGCAAATCACTTTAGTTTTGTTAGTTAGTTGGTTAGTTCTGTTAGCTCTCCTTGTGCTTCTTTCCTAGGTATAGCAAAGCAAGAGGCAAAATGCAAGTTTTAATAACGAATTTGTTTTCAAATAATATCCTAAACTCAAATTGTATTGTGATTTCTTTGCAGCTTTTTGATCACCATGTAAGTTCACAAGCTAAATATAAAAAATAAATAAACTGCAAGAAAGTAAATATACATGTGCAATACTTTTATCCCAGCTGTCTAGACATATTTTGCAAGAAAGTAGATGAACCAATGTTACTGAAATAGTACTTAAAGTGTTACTTGTATTTATAGCAAACTGCTCCCTGCAAAAGGAAAAGAAAAAAAAAAAAAGTAAAGAAAGAGAAACTACTATTCATTCATTTTTAATACCTGGAGAGCAGGTTTTCTAGGTATCCAGACACTTCAAAAGATGCAAAATGGCACATGGCAGGGTTTTAATTGTATTGGAGAGGAGACATACAGACGCTTTTGCAAACCTATGCCTGAATACCACTATGAATTTACTCTGAATGCCTATTATGAGAGGCACAATAGATGAACGTAACCCTAAAGAGAGCTATAAGCTTGACTTTTCAGTCATTGCCACTCAGACCATCATTAACATTTTCTTCTTCATGTTTTAATACTCAAAAATAATTTCCAGCAGAGTTCCACAGTCAGCCCCTGCTTCATTGCAATTTCTGGGATCACTGCCCTTCCATGGACCCAGCAGGCACTGGATCTCCTTGATAGGAGAAGCACAACTGTGGTAACACTGCTCTGGAAGAGAAAGGACTTCAGGTGGTTTGGTGCCGTTTCTCTAGAAAAGCGTATAACATTTAACTCAGCTGCCTGAGGTCCCCTGACCATGCATTTATGACAGGGGACGACTGCTAAGGGAGAACACTGGCATGAGGATAAAGCCAATAGTGGAGGGAGGGACACCATAAGTACCTCCACTGGTTCTGTTCAGGAGCTGCTGGATGGGTAGACACACAAGAAAGATGTATTTGGAGAGCTGAGAAAGCTCTGAAAAAGGAGTTCACATAAATTATAAGAGTCAGAATTAGAGAACAAACTGGGAGAAATAAAGCTCTGCTACCACAGAAGACTTTAGTGGCAGTCAATGGGAAAGGAGGTGCAGCATAAAAGAACATTTGCTTTCACCCTGCACAGAGGCAAGTGGCAACAGATAGTGTAGAGATGCACAGCAGCACAGTACAAGGGCAGTGGAGGCATCGGAGAGTGAACCACAAGATTCAAACCCACCTTATCCATCAAAGGAGGTATAATCAAGGCTGCAGCAGATAACAGGGCACAGGAGAGATAGCAAGGAAATGGAGAAGCAGTTCAAGGTTGGTGCCTTGCAGGGCTCCCCTAGAGAAGGGTGAGAGAGAAAACAGCATTAATTTTGTTAGTCATGAAAAACAAGCCATGAGAGAAGGAGAATGTAAAACCTGGTGACAGAAGCAAGGAAGACCACAGCTCCTTGTTGTAGGTGCTCAGAAAGTGGAGAATGATTGATTGCGTCAGGACTAACACTGAGATCAAATGAGATGAATTGCAAGTTTCAAGCAGGCAAACAAAGAGCTGGAGATACTTGTTTCTTGCTCTGGGGTCACAAGAAGAACTGAGTGATTGATAGGGTCAATTCCAGCACTGAATTCATGTAAGAACAACAGCAGCGGAGTGGCGCGAGAGGCAGTGCTTTATGCAGCGTCACTTATATTGCTTCCATTGGTACTTTTAATAAACTAGTGTAAATTCCAATTAACATGTCATATCAACTGTCTCTGAATGGAGCAATTGTATCCTCTTTGTATCTGTAGAGTCAAAGCCATTTCCTGAGACTGTGTTCCCATAGCACTGTTAAAACCACTGAAAATTACCTTGCACAGTTAATACAATAGATGATATTGCATGGCTCATCAGGCAATTTTTATGATTATTGTTTCTTTTAGATTCAGCATCATGGGTGAAGAGGAGGCAAAACACAAATAATGGCAAAAAAAGCAATCCTTGGAAACCTGCATATTAGTAAACAACAAATAGCCACTGAGGCCTTTTGTTCTGAAGTGATGGAAAAAAAGTTAGCTGTGAGTAACATTACTGCTACAAGTGGACCTTCCTTTGTCTAATACAGCCCAGCCTGTGCTATATATTATATGAATTACTTATATAAGTTAAGAGGACTGTGGAAACGGGAATAGTATAGGAAGCACTGAAGTGCCTAAAAGTATCAGCAGATCCTCACTTGGGTCACTAGCATGAAGCCTCACCACTTTGAGAACTACAGAAATCGTCGTGCCCACCCCCCAGGAACTACAGAGGTCATGAGATTTCATCACTACATATGATGAGATCATGTCATGGAGCAGAACTCCATGGGTTGTGCTGTCACTGGAATGACGACAATGCACCCAGAGATACACACAGTGAGATGCTGTGGAACCTTGTATGACACAAAACACAAACAGCAAAGGATAATCTTTCTCCATTCCCTTTTTCAGTGGAGATCACCATGACAATTAGAAACATGAACCGTATAATGGAAACTACAAAATGCCTAAGAAAGCAGCAAATATACTACCAAAACAGGTGTAATTTATTTCATACCTTTTAATTAAGAGTCAAAACACCCTCACAAACTGCTGCTTTTTAGTTCCAATCTCACCATATTTTTATTGCTTTTTACAAAATAGAGATTGTGTTGATCAGGATAATTACTGTTCCTGCTGAAACTGACTGAGTTAATGGGCTTGTGGGTCACAGATAAGAAGGGACGGCTCTTTTAACTGTTTCACAGCCACATTAACTTTCCTGAATGATGGCATTCTGCCTAAATTTCAGCAGAAGTAACAAGGACCCATTTTCCCAATTTAATTCAATTTCTCCTGTTAACAATGTACCACCTAATCCTCCAGATTCCAGTTGAGTAGCATTCCTTTCCATAAATCATCCCATTGATCTTCATAACCAGTCAACACATACCGAGACACAATGCTTGACCTTTACAGTGTCTCAGTCAAAGGAAAAAAAAATCTCATAAAATATATATAGTAAATATGTGGTCATATTTGAATAGAGATATAACATTTTGAATTTCCTAACTTTAATGTATTCATTGTGGAAATCAGTCAAGTTTCAAAATCTCCATTTAAAAACTTGCCTAAATCTTTTGCCCACCACAATTGCTTGTTTCATCAAGATGTAGTGGAAATTTCACAAAACACAGTTTAAAAATTAAATTAAAATTTTAATGTGAAATTGAAACAAGTCCATCCAGACATATAATGTAAAATGATTCATTTAGCATTCGCTTCTATTAATGTCCAGAAGGTAACCCAGGTGCTTTCTCTTTAACACAAATTTACAAGCAGAGTGATGTGACTAGAAAAGTATTACCAGATATAGCAAGACTCACAACTATGCCTTTGAAATCCACCACAGCAAATACCTGAATGCTGCAAAGTTCAAGGTCTTCTGCCAACTCTCAGTTCTGTCTACATGTGCAGTCAGACAGGAGTTGATTCTCTTAACCTTTTAAAAAAATTCTGCTAACAGTGAAAAAAAAGACAAGTGAAATCTTATTCTTTTCTATTACTATGTTCTCAGGAGCCAGCAAAGACTCAAATGGACTTGTGAAGAAACCCACTCTTACTCTAAGAATGACCTTAAGCTGATTGGGATTTTGGTAGTGCAAGATGTACAACTACAGCTTTATAAAAAGTGGTGAGAAGGAGGAGATCAGCTTTAGCTCCCGAAAAAGGTTGTCTGTACCTTAAAAGACTTCTACAAATCTGCATGGACATTTCATAGAGAAATTTACATAAACTGAGGATCTGTTCCAATTTTCTACTGGAACTACAATGCTAGTTTGTCCTGGTTTTGTTAAAAACAAGTTTCTCTTTTAGTGAATTTCCCTGTCAGCTGAAGTCTTCTTACTAACTGCAGTTTTCCTGAAAGTTAGGTACATGTTTTGGTAGACATAGCAATGGAATGCGAGGTCATTGATAAGGATGCATCCTGCGAGATCTGCAAGCAGGAGGTGAACTGTAAATTGAGCAACTAAGTATTCCACCCCATTCACGTCATACTTCATATGAAAGTGGGGGATCACGAGGATCTTGTCCCTTTTCCTTATGGCCGACATTGGGAGAGGACCTTGCGAGTTGTCCCTGCGAACTGAGGCCCAGTGACAGGCTTAATCCAGTTCCGGTTGGCTTCAGAGTCCAGTCCAGGACTTTGGGTGCCGGCCCTACATCTGCCGGAGCAGTTGCCGGGACTTTCAAGATTGGTTTTGTATATTGTGTATTACTTTCTCTATTTCTATTAGTAGCATTAGTAAAACATTTTTCATTTTTCCAACTCTCTTCTCTCGGAAGCGGGGAGAGGGAGGGGCTGAGAGGGAAAGCGGGGGGAGAGGAGGTTAACAATACATCTGCCACGGTTTTATTGTCACCCCGCAATCAAACTGCGACATAGTTTTACATCAGAAAGATTCAGCTGATACCAGACCACTGATGAATAAACCAAAACAAGCACAAAGGTTCATATCAGATGTTACCAAATCTTGTGGGGGGAAAACACAGCAGTCCTATAGTACATATGCAAACCTAGTTAAGACTGAATCGAATTCCACATGTTCAAGAAATTCCTATCTTCAGGCTCCAATAATAGCTAAGCAAAATTTTTTCCAGGGCCTCTTGTCCCGTGTTTACAGTACCAAGGAAGTACTGTCCCTATTAAGAAAGGCTGATAGATATTCAATATGCAGAAATTAAAAATGAGCTTATTTTTATTTCCGTCCTTCGGTGTTCCAGACAGCAAGGATCTACTTATTTTGGTTTCAAATCAGAACAGCTGGCTGTGGACTACTCCTGTTGATTATACAATTTTTGGAATAGTCTTTCCACCAATATTCTTGTTGTTGCCATTCTTACAGCATAGTGTGAAGAGAAACACTAGCCTAATTATCTTGCAAAATTTGGGGCCAGACAGAAGGGCAATTGTCAGGTAGCTTTGGTGTTCGGTATAGCACAATTTCAGTTTCGTAGGCATCTAGATACTTCTACAATGCCAATAATAACGGGATAAAATATACTTACGTATAAGCTGTGTATGTGTTACCCCTTAACACCAAGTTCTCACCCCAAACCCCATATAAAATCCTCTGGGAGATTCCTTCTTGGAAACCAAGGTTATTTTACGTTTATTTACAAAGGCATTTTAGCCCATGTTTTAGAATACTTTGTGGTGTTTCTTTCTGACTCTGACAAATGTTTCCTTCATTGTTGAAAGTAATTCAGGTTAACAAAGAAGCCAATGTAGGGAGCTTTTGCAAATGCATGCATCTATGTAAAGCTGGGTTTAATCACTTATTGATTCATCCAGGTTCCTCTACACTGCCTTCCAAAGCAGTTTTAATACTGAAAAGGAAAGAAAAATACTGAAGCTATGGTCCTAATGGCAAAGTCATTTGCAGTGATCAACTACCATTCATATGGTTTTGATGAAAAATGACTTATAAATGGTGATTTCATCAAGAAGATAAAGTACTCGTAGTTACATTTTGACATGCAGAAAAAATTGCAATGTGATTGTGGTTTCCATAATGCTTACCTGAGTTTCTGAAGCAGACTTTTAGATTCCTCTTCTGCACATCTTCCTTCATATATTAGGTACATTTTCCACATTTAGAAATATGGTATCTGTATCTACTTTGCTATCAAAGAAAACATTTCTGTCAAGCCAAACACTGAAAATAACCATAATTCTTGTTTACTACCTAAAAAAAATCAAATAAAAATCACCAAAGTCATGGACAGCCACATACATGTAAATGCTGAGTAAAGAGGTAAATTGGGCTGATATGTACATCAGAGACTAAGTTCTTCATAATTCAGCTATCAAAATTGTACTAATTTACCTGAGAAGGGAGCCTGCTTTGGGATTTCCTGAAACACTTAGGAATTAAAGGATTAATCCTCCTTCATGCAGTGTATTCTGCTGCCAGGGATTGATGTATAGATGTAGCACACCACAGGATCAGACTCTCAGCTTCTCCGTCAGCCTGTAAAAAAAGGTTGTGGATGCAAAGGAATGGAAAATAATCAAAGTTGTTTGTCTTGAACTGAATGTTCTTCGAATACAAAAAATAACTATTGCTTGCAGTATATTTGAAATCTGAAACAATAAACAACTTGTTTCCATTTAATAAACTCACTGAAAAAGATCTGGTTACTTGCTGAACCCTGTTGGTTATTGTCTTATTGTATCATAAGTAACCATGATGAAAGTAAATGAGATTGACAGAGAAAAGGGAGAGAAGTACCAAGAAGATGAATGATGTGGCAGCTCTGTGCAGCACACTAGAGCACAGTGGATTTTTTCTAAATTTTAACACTGTGGGCAAAGTCTGTTCAAACACTTCTAATATTTTGCATGTAAGAAAAGGTCAGTCTGCACGCAAAGCAAAAATTATTGAGAAATGACCTTCACTCAGCAGCAGCTCCAAAGTAAGTAAGCATGGTAAAAAAAACTTGACAATTCATGGATTTTCATAATGTTTTTAAGAAGCTGTCAAGAAAGGGCAACAGGATGAAACTGTGACTCAGTACAACTTCATTTCTCACTTCATTTCTATCCATGGTGACTTAGAAGAGCATGGTTTCTCTCTAAGAGTACATCACAGTGTTAAGGAAATTTGACATCACGTCTTAGTTTCATGACAGGCTTTCTGAGTGAACTTTAAGCCATTAAATGTCTTCACAGTTTATTCTTTAATTAGTAGCATGATTAGTGCTTCCATTGTCTACATTGTTTAAATATCATGAAGAAATTTGAATCTGTGCAGGGCTATCACTTTGTCTGGTATAACCACAGCACAAACAAGTTGACTCTGTCAATTAGTATACATACGGGCTAAGAAGCCCGGCGAACAGGGTTTAGGCTGACCACGGTAAAATGGATGTTACCTGTTCTTAAACATACATGCCTACTTTTCGTACTTGCTTTGAAACACACAGAAAGTACTTTTCAGTCATAATGATTAATTTGCATTACCCCTTCAGCTAGGCTCCAAACAAGACATTTTTTTTCAAAATGTGAGTGGCATCACGAGCCAGGTGAGACACGCATTTAAAAGAGTGAGAAAGAGTGAAAGAGAAGAATAAAGAAGAAAAGAAAAAGAGTCAACTGTTTCCTGACTGCATTATGAATTGAACTATCAGGTGGTGAGCTTTCACTCATAAACAAATAAACCAAAAAAAACTTTGCTGGTGTAGTAACTAACTAGACCTCAGAACACAGCAAAACTTCTGCTGTCTGCCTCCAAATGCAACAGATAATTCACAAATGTGCCAGTGTTGACAGTAATTTAGTAGACACCTTCTGGCATGGATGTCACAGCCCAGCCTTGCAGAAACTGTATTGTAAATCTTAAAGCTGTGATGTACCTTAGGGAGCTGTTACTTTTCTGTCATGAAAGAAATAAAACAAAAACCTTGGTAAGATGAAATTGCTTCAGATGCTATTTTATCTTCTCCAAGTCCAGGGAAATAAAGGTTCTCCCTTTCTCTGAGGGATTTTCCTTATAAACAATGGTCTTTTTAACAGCACTGTAATACAGTTGTGGGAGCTGCATGCTCCCTTTTTCATAACTGGCAGCAGAAGCAAAGAGCTGCAAGTTATTTTCAGAGTAAACTACACTTACTGAGGCAATGCAGAGATGTGCTTAATGCATTGACATACATGAAGGCAGAAGATCACATCCTGCAGAAGGCAATGGATGTAAATTCCGTTAGACATGGAAGAAATCAAACCTGGTACATTTAGAAAAGAAAGCATTAGCCCATAGATTTAGCTTTTCTACTCCTTTTCAGGGCACATAATCATTTATTACGAAGGTGTCCCATCCCAACAGATGGGATGAGGGATGAGTTAACTCTGAACCCGACACGCACCCTGGCTCAACAGATGAGACCAGGTGTGAGTTAACTCTGGGTTAATTCTGCATGATTATGTGAAGTGAATGATAGACAGTCACTCCAGGGATCCAATTCTATTATGAGTTTTACTAAAAGTACATGTTGGAATACTAGTTACAGCGAACAGTGGCTTGACAAAAGTATAACAGCAAAAAGTCCTTCTATAAGCAATGTATTGGCAAGCATTAGTAGCTATAATGGAAAATTTAACCAGAATCCAACAGCAGAGCTGAAGATGATGTTACTCTTATATGTTCAAAAGGAAAAGAGAGAAAGAGAGTGGTAGAGAGGGAAGGAAAACTAAGGTATAAGAGAGCGAGAAAGAGAGTAATATATCACCACTCACGGAAGGAGAGACAAAGAAATAGGGATATAGAAAAAAGGAGAGAAGGAGAGAGCAGAGAGAAAGGAAGAAAGAAAAGGGCGAGGGATCCAGCCACTCTTACGACTCCGCAGTGTGGATGACGAGACTTGTAGGATGATGTGTGGCCTCTGGTGTCCCACAGTGAGGATGCTGGGGTTTGTAGTTCAGGAGCGCAGCGTCCTCGGGTGTCTGGTCCGGTTCCCGCAGCGAGGCTGGGGGGCAGAGAGTCCTCAGGGTGGTGGGTTCCCTGGCAGTGCTGTCTTAGGTGAGCTTTTTTTATAGCTCTCCGAGTAAAGGAAGGTCTGGGGGGGAAGGGGTGATTGTGAAAGATCGACAAGTCTCGACAAGTCCCGGGCTGTGTTGAAGGGTCTCAGCTTTTCCCCTTTGTGTGCTAAGCTGGGCATATCAGAAGATGGAGCTGTGTGCCCTCCAGCACATTCCCCATCTTCGATATCAGCCAGCCGGCCTGGGCTGTGGCTCATTAGCTTGTCATTGATATGTAAATCGCAGTTCACTCTAAACTGGATGTGTCATCTCCTGTTACTGGATGAACTAGTTTCGCCACAATGTTTTGGCCATGATCCTTACCAATACACAGCAGAAGGTATTGATACATGGTGCAATTTTTGCCATTTCAAATGTAGTAAAAATACTTAGAATGGCTATTATGCCAAAAGCTCATGACACATAGCATGGCACTGCTGCAGAGCTGCCCTTCTGACCAATGGTCTAGCATCATAAGCCATCAAGAAATAGCTAGAAAATAACCTTTAAACCTTTCATTCTTTGTGGGAGAACCTCATCTTCCCACAGTCTTTAAAAGACAACTGTCTTTCTGTCGGAGTGGATCCTTTGGATGAGCCTCATTGGATGGAAAGAGTCGGCCAGAGTAACGACAGCATCCCAATATGGGTTAAATCATTCTCCTTTAATATGCGTAACAACGGAGTATATATTTGAAACTTTATCTTAAGTATGCACTAAACATGCGATAATGATTGGTTACAATGCACTGATTACACACTCCACCCCCATTTGCTATTGGCGACCAGCCGCTGTCCACGCGCCATGACATTCCATGTCTCCTCGTTGTGCCTCCGTTTAAGTTCCGCTTTTCTGCCGGTAGAGGACAACAAGCAGCAGGTCCAAGCCTAAACCGTGGTTATGTCAAGCCCTGGATTGTTCATCGCATATACATTATGCCCTCTCTCTTCTAAAAAGCCATCCACATCTTTCCAATATGTATGTTTTGAAGTCTGTCACTTTCTGACAGCGGAGCATTGGGAGCCAAAGCTGCATAAAGGCGTATTCTAATACAGTGGCCAGCAGTTCACTTCAGAGAAATTGGGCTTTAGAGACATTTCATCTTCATGGTCTTCAACTGAATTTACATATTTTTAACACTTCTGAAAAAAGGCCTAAACTGTAACATAACTGCTCAAGGAGGTTGTGATCAATGGCAGGTCTCAGTGTATTTGCTGAAACTGTTGCAACTGAAGCACAGAATAAGGTTTCAGGCACATCACAAGCTCTCATTACCTACTGATTAATATTCAAGATGATGAAATAATACTTCAGATGATTCGAGGACTAGAACACCTGCACGAAAACTCAGGAAAACACATTTGTGCTTCTGAAGAGCTGGGCCCTCAGCTGCTTTAAGTGGAAATGAAACCTACACTAGAAGAAAAGTCTTGTACATAAGTCAGTTTTCCAGCTTCCATAAGACTTTCTTGGAGAAATTATCATCTTGCTCTGAGCACTTTTTCTGCATCTGCGAAATGCGTAAGTCTTCCTTGCTGCCTGTGCTGGTTTGACTGAAAATTAGTTAATTTTCTTCATGCTGTTAGAAACCTTTCTTTTTCATAGCTAGCACAGTCATTATTTGGACTTAGTTTGAGAACAAGAAGATAACACCCCAGCACAGAGCTAGTGTTTTTAATCGCTCTGGTCTGAGAGCCAGGGACATTCTGAGTGCTCTGCCCACAGGTGTGAGGCAGCGAGGAAGGGGAGCAGAGATGGGGCAGAGCTTGACTGACGTCCAGACTGATCAATAAAAGTATTCCATCCCATTAGCATCATACTTCATATTTAAGGAGAGTCCGGATCTTCCAGTCTCTCTTGCTCTCTCACATTCTTCTTCACTCTTTTTCTCGTAGATGGGGGAGTTCGGTTCGGGACATTTAGTTCAGCTTTTTGCCATTTTGCAGAGGTCTCTGGGCCTTTCTGCCCTTTTTCTCTTTTCTCTCTCCAGGATCGGCTGTTTGGGACCAGGTGCTGCTTCCTGGCACTGGCTGCTTGGTGTGGACGGAGTTTGTGAGGAATTGCATAGAGTATCTTTTATTTTATATTCTATTTTTATTTTGCATATATATTTACTAGTAGTGTATTAGTATTTTGTTATTTTATTAAACTGTGTTTATCTCAATCCAAGTTTCTCCCTTCCATTTCAATTCGCTCCGCTATTTGGGTGCGAGGGCAAGAGGGTGAGTGAGCGGCTATCGTGGTTGTATTGCTAGCTCAGGTTAAACCACGACACTGCCACTATTTGTCTGCTGTCTAAGATTGTAAGCTTTCCAGGGCACAGACCAGCATTTTCTGTGTGCTTATATTTGAAGAAGACTTCAGTCATTGCATCCTGCTTCCTCTGGCACATTGTTGTTAGAACGAGTGATTGATAAATAAGATACCATGACTTTCTGTGGGTCTTCATGAAATCACAGAAAGCTACATGGTGGACACTTCGAGGACATAGTGAAGCAGTTCCTGAGCAGTAGCTGGTCTAGGAAAAAGATAAACACAGGTGGGATGGAAGAATGCCAGTGTGGTAGAGGAGAGCATTGGAGGCTATTACAAGAGTTTGTGAAACCCCCAGCAGTGGAGGTCTAAAGTCCATTGTTAACTAGAAATCCATCCAAGTTATATAGACCAAAAGCAGAATTTAAATGAAAACAAATATCTCACCCTCATTGTATCAAGAGCCAACAACAACCATGTTCTGCTCAGAGCAGGTATCCCCATGCTGTACCTTAATCTGCACTCGCTAGGCTACCCACTTGTCAGCGGCTTGTTACCTAGATACTGTAGGAAAATAAGTGTTTCACAATCAGAGGTTTTCTGGGCTCTTGTGGAGTGACTGAAGTACATTGCATAAATACGTAAAGTAGCAATCTCTTGTCTACTTACGGATAAATAACATTTGTTTATAGCACACAGACTTTAATTCAGGCAGGCATACAAACAGCATACCTTGGCAGTTCATATTTGTCTCTTCTTCTCTTTTTTCCCCCAGCTCCACATCACAAAATTGACACAATTTCTGTGAAAGCTAAAAATCCCCCAAACCCATCTGTTCCACTACAAGAGGTAAGTGCTGAGGGCTGGCTAGTTTTAGCAGAGCAATACTAGAGAAGTTAGAAGAAATATGAGATTAGAAAAGTCAGTGCTGGCAAATTTGATACTGACCATAGTCCACAACAAATGTCGCAAGCTTGATTCAACCTCTGAGAAACATGCTGCAGTACTTTTATGGTACTTTAAGCACTCCAGATCCTCTATTTTTTTTTTTCAGTATTGTGGCTTTATGCGAACAGTCTAACTCTGGCAGTCTCTGGGTTTCGTTAATGACCTTAATTATCCAGAAATTACTAGGCCTCTCCTGAAGCCATCACTTCAAGCTAATAAATTCTCCAGAGCTGCTGAGACTTTTCTCTCCACTGGCAATTCAAACCAAAAGAGTTCTCTAAACTGCAAGGGACTCTTGCTACATACTTCGGTTTGCATCAGCTGGTGTCCTGTTCAGGTGAGGGTCATTCAAACCAGAGGACAGTACTAGGACTCAGGCACAATTGCGCTTTGAGGTCAGGGACATTCATTCTCAGTTTACCCAGCATTCCACATCTGTTCTTAGATGGCTCCTTGTCCATAATGTAACAATAAAGATGACCACTATAAATTGAGTGATTACAAGTGCCAACACAACTTTTACCCAGAGATATACAAGAAAAAGACCCATATTTAAAATTAAGAACAGATCAGACCATTGTTAAGAAGCAACAATAAATCCTTCCTGCTACAAACTAACTGCTCCACACATAAGCATTTTTAGAAATTTCCTGTCATGTTCACTGCTGTACTGATAGTGACAAATTTTGCAGCTGCTTCTTGGGATTTAGGCAGGTTTGCACTTCTCTCTGCTTTGACAAGAGAGTAATGCATGTATGCAGATGTGGGTAAGAGCTGAAGCTTGAGGCAGTAAATAGGGAAATCTGCTTCAGCACAAAGCTATTGGGTGCAGAGTTACCTCCTCAATAGGATTCTCCCTCCAGTAACTTGACGATCTCCACACCAATATGATCAATGAAAAGACATGGAAAATTTACCATGGAATAGATATAAAAAAATGACGTCTTTCAGAAATGGAGCAAGTACAGAAGCCATACAATAAGGGTAGAAGATAAAACAGGGAACAGCAAGTAAATGCAAACACATTTCAGCCTTAGGAGGACATCTGTTCATCACCCAATTCAATGTCACACATAGGGAATTAGTGCCACCTTTAGTAGCAGCAATTCATTCACAGATCCGAGAGCTCACTCCACCACAAAAGATCATTTTTGGCATTGTTCCTACAACAGGTGGCTGTATTTCAAGTTTTACTATGCAGGAAAAATCATCATTGCACAGGGTGGGATATGTTATCATGATGTCTGCTGTTCCAGTGCTAAACATTAGTAGCCACAAAACTAGAAGGAACAGCAGTTCTTCCACAGCACAGACAAGTTACATCATGTAACAGTCACAGGGTCAAGTGGCACAAGCCCCAAGGTGTGTTTTGTCAAAGCTACAGGTTGGCAAGGAAACTGAGTAGCAAAGAACTACGTTGACACTAATAGCTGCAAATGACCAACCTCTACAAAGACAGTGGGACCACCAGCAAATGGACTTCTTTCAGATCTCAAAATGGTCTGAAACTGAAGGTGATAATACATCTTTTGTTAGGGAAAGAAGCATACGCCTCCCATGAGAGAAGCCGTGAACTCCAGGAAGAAATTTAGTCCTTTTCCTCAGTAAAAATAAGAACTTTTGAACAGCAGAAATGGATTTCCATTGACTGTGTAAAATCATTGAAAGAAAGAAAGCAGACATTCACGTGAAATCCTATGGTATAAAAAACCTTTTAGAGTAGTAAAGTTTTTATAGATTTCAGGTCTGCCAAGTACAGAGAGCCTAATTTCTTTAAGTTGATTAAAACATGAACCTATCATTTGAAGAAGCCATTTTCTTTCTGTTCACCAAACTTCACAAGTTAGGCCATGAGCCATAAAAGACTCATTCATACAAAAAAAAAAAGTGCCCAAGCTGCTTGCCAGCAGCTGTTTACCACCAAATCTCAGAACAATGCTTGAGAGGACCCCCTGTATGGTGTTAGAAGACACAAGGAGAATCTTATTTTGGAAGGGTGAAAAGAGAAGCAGCTCTTTTGGATAAATTAGAAAACTAGTCATTGTGTGAACGGAAAGCCTGATGTCAAAGCCCTTGTTATCTACCGTGTTGACTGAGGGCATGTGTAACAGAATGACTCAGGGAAGAAGACCACAAGATACAAGTTATAGAAAGTCATGTTCAGCCTTACGGGTATGGACACCCCACTTGTCATCTAACATAAAGGACAAGTTATGGTAGAACAGACTCAGTTACCAACCACTTTTCAAAGCCCATATCATTGTTGGAAGAAAATGTGGTAAGATTTCAAATTGTAATGCTGGTGATGGCTTGTCTGGTCTGTCAAGTAATTTAAAGTCCGAATGTGCAACTGAATATGCAACTAATGTATAACTGATTGAGGAATATTTGTCACTAGGCATCACCTAGGGTCAGGTACATCAGACTGTGAGCCAGTGACCCACAAATGCAAATCCTTGCATCAGCCTTAGTAAATCATTTAACTTGCCTGTTTCTTTCTCTTCAGCTCTTCTGGACACAGCTATTTACTCCTCTCTTTCAATGTCATGCTTATTAGTAACTTTAAATATTATTATTAAGTTGTATCTATGTGTCACACACCTAAACACATCTGAGATCACTAATAAACTCATATATTAGAAAAATGTCAGTTCTTTACCTATGCATATTAGGTTGAAACTTCACATCGCACGTAGCAATGTGTGTGGACTATGAAAACACTGCAATGGGTCCAGAAATATTTCTTTTTATGTAAAAGGTCAACATAAGCAGATCCTTCCTTGTAGGGTCTGAGATAGATTTACATGTTAGAGAGAGTATGTTCTTAGCATTTCCTTAATATACATTTTCATCAAAGATGCACAGTGTATGAACCAAAATAGGGTCACAACAAGGGTTTCTGCTGCCAGGAATTAGCATAAGGTATGCTTTCCAGTTCATTTTTCTCTCTTAATAGTCCTATTTAACTGTGATTGGCATAATTTCCACTGCAACCTCTTTTTGCAGTATGATTGCTTCACTGGGAACTTGCCATGCTATTTAGATGAGGAAAAGAAATGCTTTATTACATAAGAAAGGTGGGTCATTTGAAAAGATAATATAGGCATCACTTTCTTCAGGCTGTAGAAGACAAAGATCCCTGTGATATACAACATATCCATTTGTTTTTTCCATAAAGATATAGAGTATATTAGACATCACAACCTGTTTATATGGTGCAAAATAAAAGTTATATTTTTATACTTTCCAGAAAGTAGTGGACAGACCTTTTTTCCCTTGTTTCAGGGTCAGGGAGTTGTTTCTTTGTTTCCCTGATGAGCTGATTCCAAGTTGCACAGATGCATCACATATAAATTAGCTAGAGTATTATCCAAATTGGATACAGGTGCTTGGTGAACTTCCTTCTATTTGGAAGTTGTAAATGACACCTCTTGTGACTATCAAAATATAACACATCTGCCCCAAATTTACAAAGTCTGTTTTAACCAATATGACTCCAGAGTACATGAAGTCTTCGCTCACCAGGTATATGCAAGTGCTGCAAGGACTAGATTACAGCAACATTGAACAGTGCTTTGGTTCATAATCAATTCCAAATACCAATTTTCATTACGTAAAATACAAGGATTCAACAAAAGCACACATGCAATTTCATATCTAAGCTAGAATCCACCATACATGATAATTGAGGAACGAGAAACAATCATTATATCAAGAATAATTTCATGATATCTAAGTTTCTTTTCTTTATATGAAGCTGTTAAGACACCCCTAGACCATACCTTCATACTTTTCTTGTTTGCAGCCATTATGAATAGACACTTGCTTTATAAAGCTATGGCTGATTTGTCCGTGCAAGTGCATGAATTGAGAATCCATGGACTTCAGTAAAACTCCAAACATAGCAAGAGCTACTTTTATAGTAGGTACATTTGTTTCATAATTTCCTTGCTGCAGTTCAGCCAGATTGTTTTGTTAATCAACATTGTCAACATAAGCTAAACTCTCAGATAGTTTACTGTTGATTTAATGGATAAAGGTTAGTTTTGTCAGTGACAGTACACCGCAGAAAGTGTAGTCTAGTCAAATAGGTCAGATTTTAGGAAAGCACTGGAACATAGTGTAACCAAGTTTTAACTCTCCTCAGACACTGCTACAGCTGTAGCCTCTTATTTAACTGGTTGGAAATTAAAAGTTAACACAAACTTAATAAGTTGCGTCCTGATTATTCAAAAAATGTTGAGTCTTGAAAACATCAAACTTTTCTTCCAAAATCACACTTTACACTGAAAAAAAGCAAGTAATCTATGGGAAATTCCTGGCCCATATTAACAGCAAAGTAGGCTAGGATTAATGATTTGGATTTCCTTTTTTTTTTTTTTCAGGCAACTGCAATGTCCTCTTCCTCCTCCTACCACACAAGTATCTTCACCTCATTTCCTTGTGTCCCCTGAAAGCATAACCACTCTCCCCTGCATGACGGAACTACCAGCACTGCTAAATTAATACAGTTTCTGAAATTATTTTTCAAAGATGCTCTAGTGTGACATTTAGCCACGTTATATTGCTTGATTAGGTCATTATCAGAATTCCCATCAAATTCTTTTGCATCCAGATTTTCTGAAGATATCTGTTTCCAAGACTAATGTAAATGACTAAAATAAAATAAAATAAATAAGCCAAAAATTAGAGAAGGGAATGACGTATAGAAAACAGAGAAAAGTGATTAACAGGATTAGAGGTTCATAATACTATGCAGTTTTACATTTTACTATGCAGTAGAATAAAAACTTCATAATTACATTAGTGGGAAACTAAAAATATTTTAGGATTTTGGGGGTGTAATATTCAGACATTAAGAACAGGTAACACTGCTTAGCTTAGGCTACTTCTCAGTACAGCATAAGAAGAAAGATCCAGAGGCTACAAAATGTGTCAGGTACCCTTTATGAGAACAAGCTGATGCCTCTACACAGTAAGCCATGGAAAAACAGGCAGTCACAAAGCTAGGGAAACCATCTGAAACCACAGCTATATAGGACTGTGCCGTCAACACTGTTAAGAAGGAACTATAATTTCAAAAGAACAATATCCCTCTTGTTACCCTTATTTCAGCATCCTTCTCTGCTTTCTCAAGCACTGTGCATTAAGAACTACTATCACACTTGCTGTCCTCATGCTTGTACCAAACTGCTTGCAGGCATAAGGCTTTAGAAAACCCATCACCAGAGTTGCCAGGAATAGGTGCAACTTGACCAAAAAATATGTAGTTCTCAATGTTAAAAATGGGGGCAGGGGAGGCAGAGGAGGGAATAAAAAAATCCTTAGGTTAGTAATGTAAAACAGGTAGGGTTCATCCTACATATGATTTTATCCCTCTTTAAGCCTCAGATGTCATCTGTTGCTGGAGACAGGACGTCAAGTTCATGGGAAAATGAAGACATCCAGTTTGTCAGGAGTGATGCTCCCTTTAAGTTCCACTCCTGGGTATTGGTGACATTATCAAATTACTTGGGCTGTGTGCCTCTAGCTCATGTCACTAAAATATCCCAACTGAATTATAGGTTTACAATGTACAACTGGATGAACAGAATTCTAAATGTGACAGATACATAATTATTACTTGTTTGTTAAGCCTTTCAGCAACTGATGCTTAAATAACATTCAAGTAACTGGCTAACTTAATCAAAATTCAATTTTTATTTGAAGAGTTTTAAACATTTTCCTTGATTCTTCCCTCTTTTAACTTCAATGATTGTAGTTTAAGTTATTTTCATAGTGATTTTATTCCTAAATCCACACCCTCTTCTCCTGCATGACATATTGAAACTGTAACAATAGCAAATTCTGTTTCTTCAGCTAATCCATTGTTTATTAGCTTTTTCCCCAATAAAACAGAAAAACAATAGCCCTAGATCCTCACTTTGCCATAAGCTCCTCGCATTGCCACCAAAGCAAACCAGGAAATAGGGTGCAACCGTGAATTAGGTACCTGTGTGTTTACACATGTCAAGACATCATGTCAAAACATCAGAGCTGTCTTTAAACTACCTCAGCTATAGGAAGCACCCAAGCAGCAGTAATCTGGACTTTGAGGTGGGCAAATTTTTCCTCCTCCACAGTTAGGCTACCATTTGCCATATGAACTACATAGTGCGGTAGCCCTCAGACTATGTTCATTTCACACATCAGCATCCCAGAGTTTCTTCTGGCACCATATGATTTTGGGCTCCTATGAGAACAGTAGTCTAGTCTGACTCCACAGCTCGATTTTCACAGTCTTTTGCTGTAGGTGCCTCTGCTGGAGGGGTGGAAGCCAATGACAAAGAGAAGCCACTAGAAAGCTGCCATTCCTTCCTCTATCCACATTGCTTTCTGCAATGTTAATAGCCTTCACCCTGACACAACAGAAGTGACATCAGGTCTCAATACTCTTGCAAGGGCAGCACACCCTGAACCCAAGAGCAATAAAGCTTTGCATCTTTTCTTTTTCAGATGGTAAAAGCTCATCCTGAGTGTGAACACATTAACCTGTTAACAGGTGTATGTTCTCTTAGAGCAGAAATAATGGGCTGAAACACACTGCTTCTGGAGAGCTGAGAGACAGCTCTAGATCATAGGGCAGCAAGGTGCATCCAGCCAGGCTTTCAGTGAGAATACACCAGTATGACTGCCTAGGTCACAACTCCTACCTGACTTTTTGTACAGACCTTCACCAAACACACGCCTAAATCACAATAATTGTAATTCTCTATGCAGTGGTTCTTTGGGGGGTTTGTAATGGGACCTCAGTCACACATGGCTCAGAGGTAGCTCTAGAGAAAGCCAAAAAGCCTTCTGCCAGCAATCTTATTGTTATCCAGACTTTCAACCTTCTCTTTTTGTTTTAGGATCCTCTAGCTCACCTAGTGTCTGGTTTCATGACTTCAGGCTTTGTTTTCTCATTCCTTTTCATCCAGATGAAGCAATAGGGTGCTGTGTTGCCTCTCCCTTGGGGGCTCTGATGCCTGCATCTCAGAGACCAAATGCCAAACACAGATATGGCTGTGCTGCACAGAGGAGAGGTAGCCCTGTAGAGAAAAGCCAATTTAGTCCTTCCATATGCAGCATCCTTTTGTTTTCTCTCCACTGCCTTTGTTGCTTTTGACTGAAACAAAATGGAACAGCAGTACAGTTCAGACACATGGGAGACACTGACCATTTTAGTCTTGCTTCCCAAGGTAATAAAATAAGCACTAACCTCAATGAAAAACTGCTTCTATAGAGCTCACTAGAGTCGAGGATAATCCTTCCATTGACCTGGACAGATTTTGAGTCAGAGCTTTTAGTGCCCAGTGCAGGATGTAATGGACCTACAAAGCAATCTAACTACAGATATGCAGCTGCTTAGAGCAATTGCACATTCTAGAGCAAGGGAATGGTCACATTTTTAAAATACGGCAGTATCCAGAGTGAAAGGAAAGAACACAACAAAATTACAGATAGATAGAGCTTTTTAGTTTCTAAATGAATTACATTGACTTTTTTAAATGTTATGCTCTGCCCCTTGCAACATTTTTGTCCTCTCTGTCCCTGATCCATTAAATGGTGCCTTTTGATATTATGGCATTGATTTACAGTTGATAATTAACTTGGTTTAATGGGTTTAAGGTATTTCTTATTTTAGTGTTTGTCATCAACAGGGTTTGTCTGTACAATATGCCTTTGGCTGAAAAGGAGTTTATTACCCCATAAAAAAGTTATCAGCTAAATAATAAATAAATTCAACCCTCTGTTCTTTTATGATTCTGGTTTTATAAATTTGGGGTGAATATTTATGTTCCAGAAAGAAGAGAGGCTGCTGTCATAAAACCTTTAGGTCTCCCTGTAGATACAATATAGTCATTTATAAAATGTACTTAGTGACAGTGACCCACTAGTGACCTAGTACTACTAATGATTAAAGAGAAGATTGCTGAGTGAGTTTGCCTTCTGAGGAGAAAATAAGGTCCTTTTTGCCCGTTCTTGTCAAGGTTATCTAAAGTAACATAAGAACAAAGATAACATTCATCCTCAAAGTGAAGAAGATGATATACAAATATGTATATGTGTGTGTGTTTGTAACTCCATGCATGTGTGTATGGGAAGGAAATTGCTTACACATTACAAAAAGCTCAGTCCTATTTCTTTTTCTCACACAAATTCACTAATAAAGACAAACCAAATTTATATTGTATGAAGTTTCATCTTGGCTTAAAATTAACGTCACTAAAATAAATAATTTGAGCCAGATAATCAGTTCATTATAGACTCGATCCTGCCTGTACATTCAGGACTTTGTACCAATTTGCATGAGCTGCAGATATGATCAAATTGGCTACTGCAGGACTGACAGGAGCTTCTGCAAGGATCTGCAAAAAAAACCAATTCTCAGAATCCTGCCATAAAAGCAAGACTGTTGCTCTTCTCTATCTAATCTCTGTGAGTTTTGTCTTTTTTTTAACCATGAAATGGTGCCATACCTGTGATACCATGCCAGGAGCCCGCAGGATCTTGCCAGTCTCTGTGGATCCAGACTGTCAGATCAAGTGTATTAATGGTCAATTAGTACATCACTACATGCAGAGGTATTGCTTATGCGCTCTGATTAATGCAGCTGCTCTAGTACATAGGGTACTTAATGGATCAGATTTTTCCTCTCTTTATTCCAAGTAATTTCTGGGTCAGACTTGAGAGATGTCTACATCAAACCAAACCTTGTCCACCTGCTAACTCCTCCACTGAAAAGTCGCTCAAATTTTTTCTCCTGTATGTGTAAATATTACGATTACTTCCTCAAGCCCAGTGTCAATAATACCATCATTTTGAAATACCTTTTTTCTGAAGTTTGGATATTCTCTCTATGCACAAAAAAAACACCTAAAAGCAAAGCTGAACTCCCACTTTAGTCGCAACATTGCCTAGTGTATTGCTGTACCTTATGCTTGCAGAGCCAGACCAAATGTGACTAGCCTTATCCTGGAAAAAACAAAACAAAACAAAACAAAACACACCACACAAAGTACAGCATAGTACATCGCCTCTATGCAATTTTCCTAGCAGAAAAGTGTTCTGGCTGGATTATTTGCTGAAATGCTATGTTTCAAATAAAGATTCCTTAGAAAAAGTTAATATCAGATACCACCCTCTACCAAACACTAAAAAAAAAAATCTATGACCAGATAGGGGTGCCCTGAATATATCAAATGTATTTCAGTTGAGAAAAATCTTCTTCTCCACAGGTATCCAGGAAAAATAATTTTTAAGGCAGTGTCTGGAGTATTTACACAAAAACCAGCATAAATATGGTCTATCAGATGCTCACTCTGGGCTTATCAGAAAAAATGCTATAGTAGATGAAGTACTTGCAGGCATAATTTTATGAGCAATAAGTAAATTAAATAAAATCATAAGTATTTGTGGACAATTCACAAACAGGAAAGTGTGTTAGAATTAACAAATAACGGGGAGGCTGGGAGGGGTTAGGGTTTATTTGCCATAACAGGTTGTTCCAGCTCACTGCAGGAAAAACAGGACACAGCATTGAATTCAAAAAATCTACTTTCAGTAGTCCTAGCCTGTGTCATATGAGAGAGACTTCACTTCATAAAGCTCAATCAAGATAACATCCAGCTTACATAATTTAGTCCCCACCTTCTGATAGATCTACAGAATTCCCTTACAGGCTGTAACTGATAACCACACAAACTTCCCCATGTGGCCAGGTAGACCAAAGTATTCGTCTGTGCTGTCCCCTTCATTTAAAATTAACTGAATTTTCATATTACTTAAAAGCAAAAGAATGTTTACGATTAAAGAGGGCAAAACCAATCAAATCTAATTCTTCCACTTCAGAAAATATTAAATATTCTTGAGTTCAAAGACTGTATTTTTATTAAAGAAAAGCAAAACCTTGGCTGTTTTCAAATTGTTACCACTGTCAACATATATATGCATATATGTGTGTATATATACACATGTATATACATATATATACACGTGTGTGTATATATATACATATATATGCCTACATATTGCATATATGTCAACTGCATTATCTGATACACACAGCAAAAACATTTGAGCAATATATGTGCTCAGCCAGGCTTGTGCCTGGTTTTGGAAGAATTTCCATCAACACTTGAGTCAAAATTTCAGTTAAAAAAATTGCCCCTATAAAAGCATATTTCCTTAAAAATTGCATCTTTTAACATGGGATGGGAGAAGGCTTGACATAAGATGAAGTCCTTGTACACTGAAAATTTCCCTACAGCCCTGACTGGGAAAATTAAGGATAGATAAAAAGAATATTGAGAATCCAACCAAGCATAATTTATTCCAGTTCCTAATATAAGGTAGAGATGTTGTATGATTAATGTAACTGTTTCAACAAACAGGGTGCAAATAAATGAAACCAAGTACAAGTTATGTATAAAAAGAAGGAACACCAGATTTTCGCAATGTGGTGCACCTTCTACTGCAAAGAAAAGCTTCTCAAATAGTGTGTTGCCCAATGGAACATGACAGACCAACATAAAGGGGCATGTGACCAAGAGCCAAGTCATGATACTCTTCTGAGCTCAACAGTATGTTCAGGTAAACACATCTTTCTGTACTATGAGGAAATAAATTCTTACCCAAAGCACTAGAATTGAGTATAAAGTATTCAGGTTTTAGGAGAGGGAGCCATACAGTACATCTAACCTCCATCCAAATAGCTTTCATCTGTACTGAGCCTTGAGACAACAGAGATCATAATTCCAGGTGTACGTTGGAACACCTTGAATCAGATGTGATATCTGCTTTACACTGATATGTGGATATCTGCTTGCTTTCTTCTCAGAGATTTCTCATCTGAAGTATGACTATCTTCTCACTGGCCATCCACTTGTGTTTCAATACATTTTATTCCCAGACTCAGTTATAAAGTATGTTTAAACTGGATAAAACTCCATTTTTTGTCAAAACACCTAAGTAAGGCACTCTTTTGTCTTTCATTCTCATACCCTTCCATTAAAAGTTTCGAAAAGTTTCATTTTAATAACTGAACAATAATTCTATTAGCAGAACACACTGTGCAAGGCGCTTTTTTTCTAGGGTAAGCAATTTAGACATACTAGCTAAATCTTCTTAGGAAAATATACCAACATTTCGGATTATGTTATAGGATTGTAGACACAAAGCCTTTTAAGAAGCTTTGCAATAGCTACAAGATTTAGAGTAAAGCTGTTTTATTTGTTTTATATGGCCTATATTAATACTTTGTACACATATGTACCCTTTATACATGTAAGTATGCACACCTCTTTCAAAGATTACCTGTGCTACGCTCCTTTCTCAATAGCTCAAATTTCCCATAGGGAAATTATTCTTTTACTGCATTAATTTCATCTGAGAGCAAGACCTGGACCTCACTGGACTGGACCTCAGATAATGTATCTTCAGTTGGATGTTTCAGCAGTTGCCTTGCACTTTTGGATAAGTGACAGTCTTCATGTGCCACTCACCAACATGGATAAAATGACAGAATTCTACCTCTTTTCCCTCTACTTTTTTAAATCTCTTGTGATTTTATGCCTTTTGGTCCAGTTCTGACTTCCATCATTCATTCTACGCTTATGTGGCAAGGTTTTAGTAGTGGTGGGGGGACTGCAGGGATGTCCTATGTGAGAAGAGATGAGGAGCTGCCCTCATGTCAGATGAAGCCAATGCCAGCTGGCTCCAAGACAGACTCACTGCTGGCCAAATCTGAGCCTATCAGCAAGATTGGTAGTGCCTCCATGATAACATATTTAAGAAAGGGCAAAAACTGCTGCACAGCAGCAGCAGGAAGAGAGAACTGATGGTATGTGAAAGAGCCCTGCAGACACCATGGTCAGTGAAGAAAGATGAGGAGGTGCTCCAGGTGCTAGAGCAGAGATTCAGCCTCTGGAGAAGACCATGGTGATACAGATTGTCCCCCTGCTGTCCATGGAGACAATAGTGAAGCAAATATCCACCTGTAGCCCGTGGAAGATCCCATGCTACATCAGGCAGACACACTCTGAAGGAAACTGCAGCCAGTGGAGAGAAGCCCACACCAGAGCAGTTTCCTGGCAGGATCTGTGGCCCTGTGGAGAGAAGCCCATGCACAAGCAAGTCTTCTGGCAGGACCAGTGGCCCCACAGGGGACCCACGCTGGAGCAGTCTGTTCTTGAAACATTGCAACCCATGGAAAAAACCCACGCTGGAGGAGTTTGTGAAGAACTGAAGTCTGTGGGAAGGACTCACAATGGAGAATTTCTTGAGGGATTTTCTCCTGTGGGGGGGGACCCCATGCTGGAGCAGGGGAAGAACATAGGGAGGAAGGAGTGTCAGAGACAATGCATGATGAACTGATCACAATCCATATTCCCCATACCCCCGCACCACTTGAGAGGACAACTTAGAGAAGCTGAGAGTGAAGTTGAGCCTGGGAAGAAGGAAGAAAGCTGGGGGGAAGTGTTGCAAGATTGTTCTTATTTCTGTTTTATCCTACTTCATTTAATTTGCAATAAATGAATTTCCCCAACCTGATCTATGTTCCCCATGAAGATGACTGGTAAGTGATCTCCCTGAACTTATCTCAAGCCATGAGTGTTTTCATTGTATTGTCTCCCCTTGTTCTGCTGAGGAGTGGGAGTGAGAGAGCAGCTGGGTGGTCAGGCACCTGGCTGTCAGCAAAGGTTAACCCACCACATCATTATATAATGCTTTGAAGCTCCCAGAGCAATTATAATGTTAGAAAAAATGTGCAATAATAGGAGTATTTTAAAGCTATAATCTCACAAACTGCATCTTTTCATTACCTCGCATGCCAATTTATAAATAAGACCTCAGCCCAGTCTCCAGATATTCAGATGTCCTCATCAGCCTCAGATTAACATCTTCAAAAAGAAATTGCTCACTGGAAAAGTGGTACTTAACTACATAAGTAGGAATTCTGTATGCTTAGCATTGACACCCTAAATTATCAAAGTATGTCCAAGCACTTGATTAAATTTAAGTGCTTGCTTAAGAGCTATGTTGAATTGGGGACAGCATACAGTTTTGTAAGAAGGCTTAGTTTCCTGTTTAAGTTACTGGATGGATATAGTACATGGATGGATATAGCTCTTCTCGGATCAGCACTTTGGAAAGAGAAAAGGGGAAAGAAATGGTGATTGCCAAATATGTGCTCACCAGGTACAAGGGAAGAGGATGGAAATGTCAGATGTTAAGACAAGGAGTTAGGAGAGTAGGAGTGAGTTCTTGAATAAACACTTATATGAGAACAAAAAAACCTTTAACTCTCACCTGAATTCCCCAAAATGTAAGATGGACTTAACAGTTATTTTCTAACCTATATGTATGCAGAGAAGTTATGTGATCGTGAAGTACCTTATGTAAATTGCTCTGGTAGAGCACCATCTTATTGGCATTCACATATGTACTCACTAATTTTGATTCAAAAACTTACCTATTAAGTTTTATGATATTCAAAGTACACCAGAAAGTCAAAATACTAAGCAAGCACAGTCCAGATGACATTTTGATTTTTAAAGTATTATTAAAAAAATATTGAAAAATTTATTTAAAACTCGGTTTATTATTTTTTTATTTTGTAGCCCATTATAGCTTTGCAATAAGACAGGTACATGTCACAGAAGACACAAGAACCATGAAGCCCCATGTTTAGAAAAGATGGCAACCTTGACAACTCTCTACATTAAAGTGTTATCAAAATGCTCCTTATCTTACAACTTGTCCTAGATCACTAGAGCCTTGGCCTGCATTCACAAGCTTTTAGGAATGGGAACTTGAGATCTACATGCTTTCCTGAATCACAGCCAAGTGAAATCACTATCCTCACTTCTTTTCTGCTTCCTATTAGAGAAACACAATTGTGCTAATGTACAAGAGTAAGTACTACTAGTTTTGTAGTACTGCAGCAAATTGGCTGGTTTGTATTTGTTTGAAGATTATTTTACAGGTTCCTCCACCCTAACCCACCCAAATTCTTTCAAAGTTAAGTGGCATTTAAACTCACAGCACACAAAGCTGCACAGTATTTATACTCATCCGACACAATTGTGATTGGCTGCTTTACATAAAATCTAGAGAAAGAAGGAACAAATCTGGGAAATATTGCTACAGAGTGGACCAGAAAAAAAAAAAAATGATAGAGTTCAGGGCAAATGAAATGCAGAGCTGTCTAAATCTATTGTTTATATGTGGGTTGATTCTGCCTGAACTGCTTGCTCAGCTTAACATAATTAAAAATAAATTTTAAAAAATAATAATAAAATGGCAACCTTCAAGAAATATGAACTGGAATTCACTGGCACAGCAAAAAACCCCACAGTTGTGATTTCATCTGTCTCCATGAACCAAGCTACTATGTCATGTTTCTCTCAATTTACTGTGTCGCGTCCACAATGACGGCAAAGAGTGAAAAGCAGCTGTTTTTTTCCTGCAAAGATTCAGAATTCAAACACCTGGAGAACAGAAGGTCAACTACCAACTGTAGTTTTAACACTTCAAAGAGAAACTTGGTTACTTACTAGTTAAATAAATAGTTTCCTCCAAAACTGGTCATAATTTGAAAGACAGAAAAGAGTGGGAAAATCCCTTATACTGTTTTTTAGTGTTCTTTCCCTAGTCCTATTTGCCCAGCGTATTATTCTGTGCAGTTCATTATCTGTGTGCCCTTCAGTGCTTCTAGATTGAATATGTGATTTGGTGACAGATTTCAACAGGTCATTTAAAAAAAAAAAATACAAAATACATCAGACTGACTCCAGGGTTGTAGTGTTCAAAAGATGTAGTTTTTCTTTGGGAAGGAGGCATTTTGTTTTTTAAAAAAACATATTGCCACTGTTGAACACAGGCAAAGACAAAAAAGCAAAGTGTTGCTTGTTTATTTGCAGTCATGTCAAAAGCATAGAGATTCTGGTTAAAAAGAAAGAAAAAAAAAAAACAACCATTTTTTCTTTGCTGACGCTGTCCTGCCAAATCACTGTGGTCATAATAACAGTAAAGCAATGAGGGAGATGAGAAATGGTAGAAGAAATACAAATTGTAACGTGAGGTCCACTCTGCTGAGCCTTTTGGTTAGAGCACTGGACTGGCCAGCAGGACACTCTGATTTCATTTCAGGTTCTGCTACCAGTGCTAAGCAACTCTGATTCTGATTACATTTGTTTTCACATTTATATCAAGGAGGAAATAATATATTTATATAAAATTAGAGAGATATAACTATAAAAATAATTATTTAAGAAATATGTAAATAAATATTATTTTGAAGTATTTTATACAACAACCACCTTAAATTTCCCTTGGGTACCATAGATAAGTATCAAACTGCTTTCTATTTATGGCAGAGAAATCTGGCCTTCAAATATTTACTTAAGCAAACCTTTCATTGAAATCAGTGAATTACGCTTTTTTGTGGTGTAGTTCAGTTTTTCTAGATTTTTATTACTCCTTACAATACAACACCATACATGGGATGTCTAATCTCTTTCATCTAGACTTAAGTGCATTTAAATGCCACACTATAGCCAAAAATTAACAAAGTTGCTTGCATTGATTTCTTTTGGATTAGTTCTATGGGCCAGGGAAAAAAAAAAAAAAAATTCTGCATTTAAATTAACTTAATAAAACCATTGCTAGGTGGGACCAAAGAAATCCATGTTTAAAAAGTCATACCTTTCTACAATATATCCCAGTTTGGCATCGTGAGTGTATATCACTTTTACATTTTCGATGTATGATCACAGATCATGTCCCTGCTAAATAAATTCCACCATGATCTCTGACAGTTTAGAACACAAACGTGTGTTGCTAAGGGAACATTTTGTCTCAGTTTCTTAAACTGCACGCTGTACTCATTGCATATGCCAGGGCAACTTCGATGCCCTGAAGTGAAGTGTTTTTCAGTGACACGTCAGCATGTCAGTGGATACACCACAGAGCGCCCGTGGGAACACTGACAGACTCTTAAATATAGCAGATGCCACTGTCATGCAATCTCGTTCATTATGTTGTCTGCGTATCTCACACCGCACTCATAATGATGGTTTCTGAGCACCTAACGTGATCAAGAGAGTATAACAAACATACTTGAGACATTTTCCTAAGGGGCCTGGAAGGACTTTCAGAGAACATGGACAGCATGTGAAAGAGCAGGGAGAAAATTTCCAATGAAGTAAACTTTTTGTCCTCGCTTGACATCCACACCTTCTGTATAAAATACTCTTTCTTAGACTGAAGGAAACTGTGTACTTCATATAATGAACTGCATTTCTAAATGGGCAAGGGGAGACCTGTAATGGGATTCTGTTCATCTGGAAAGTGTATATATATTAAAGGTGAGTTTATACCTCAAAGCCATACATCAAATGCAACTGTACTAAATGAATGGTTTCCTATCAAAAATAATAAATTTCTTTGAGCTTCATCTAAGATTCTAAATCCAGATTTTTTGAGTGTTTATGTGATAACAGAAGATTAATGTTTTCTGCATAGATCATAGAGAATTTAGTTCTTTGTGTGATATCAAACTGTTTATCCCTTTTTCTTTTGAGTTTATCAAAGCCAAAAGACATAATCCGTTCTTTACTTGAAGAAGTGAGATATAATCGTCATTCATAGAATATGCTGCTCTTACAAATGACCAGACTTCTTTTATTACTATCTATATTTACAACAACATACTATGAATCATCAGCTGAGTTACATATCCGCAAAAGTGGAATTTGCAGATACCACAGGTTGAAACTGGTAAGGAATTATTTATGTGGGGAAAACATGTTTATGTTTTAATAATCCTATACAGTTGAACATAAAAATATTCGCAAGTTTTTAGTTCTTTCTTAATGGAATTTTTAACTGTTCAAATGATAATGTATAGTTACTTTCTCATTTTTATTTCCCGTTCTCTTAATCTGCTGTGCTACTAGAAGGATGGACAATACAAGACTGGCTTCTAAGGCAAAGTAGATGATCTGTATTGGTCTTTTTGTTGTTGTTCAATAAACCTGAACTCTCTTTTCTCAGTGGAGATCTCTACAAATGGCTCATGATTTTTTACTTCTACCTGTATTTGTTATCTCAAGATACGTTGTGAAAAAATCCTGCAATTAATTCTTGGAATGTGACTCATTGAAATCAAGGAACCAGTGGCTGCACTGCTGTGTTGAGCATTTCACATCCAAACAGGTTATGGAAAGACATGTCCCACCATCCTCTGTGGAGTCTCTCTAATGAAAAATTGCTTAGTATAGCCTTCATAGTTGCCTTAGAGACCTGAGGCAGGGACTTTTCTATAAAATCCTCTTTTCTTACTCATTCCATTTTTACCAGTTCTCTCTTTTCCATTCAGCAGATTGTTCCTGTGTTTATCATTCTGGCCATTCAGCTCCTTTTCCAAAACACATCATTTACACATTTTACACAGCATGCCAGACAATATTGTAAAGAGATTATTTTACATATTAATAACTACAAGTTTCTTTACAGAAATTTGAATAACAGCAGAAAATGCCTAAATGCAGATGCTCAGCACTCCCTGAAAAATAAGCCTTTTCTGGGTGTGTCAGATTAGGTATCCAAAGATTTTTAAAACTTTCAATTTACCTGTACATATGAAAATTGAGGGGAATTAATCCTGTCCTTTATCCACCTTGCAAATCATAGAGTAGAATGACCTATACGGTGTCTGAAGAAGCCGCTGTAGCAAGAATTAAACAGCATTTGACCATGGTGAGAGTGTCTTACTGCACTGATTGACTTGCATATTAGCCTACTTTTCTTGTATAACAGTCAGCAGGAATTACATGTTTCCAGATAGGTCTCCAATTTGTATGTTGCAGGGGACCTTCTTCTTCAACCACTACTACATGGAGGTCAAAGATGAAGTTTAGCCATCTCTTCTCTCTTCAGAAGCAAGAGCTGAGACATAAGTCCCATCATCATAATCAGCAGATTCAAAAGAGGAACAATTTGAATAAGACATAGATGTTTTACTTTATCTTCTGTACATTGCCATTTCTCCAGGTTACAGTTTTTCAAACCTATCTGTTCTTGGAGCATTTCGTTCTGTGGCTACCAAGAATGAAAGATTCACTCTTCAAGAAGTACGAAACAAGGTCTCTGTTAACACATCTTATTAATGGAAACAAAAGCTTAAATATGTTTTGTCAGATGGATATTTCTTACCAAAGGCAAGTTCAAGAGGGAACTGTGGGATCTTTCTAATCACATGTTGTTAATGGTTCTGCTGAGATCTGTTTCTGGTACAATAACTGTGAATTAACTTTTTTACCCCTATTTCAATTTTTCTCCTTCTAGTTTTTCCCACTTCTTTTCTGTTATTCTACTCTGACTGTGTATTCTCTTGATAATATCAGCTGTTCATCTCTCCATTGATATCACCCTTTCCCCTGTTTATTCTCCAGACCTGGTGTGTATCAGTGGCTTAGTAAAGAAACTTGACTGGAACAATGTTCTCTGCACTGTAAGACTGGACAATGTATCTGAGATCAATTACAGATTCTTACCAATTGTTATAAAGCTCCAAAATGTGCAGAATAATTTGTAAAACTGTATCAGTAAAAGACAAGAAAACCTGAGCAAATGTTTTCTACAGCTTTAGTACTTGAAAGCCTTGGATACTCAGTGCCTTCTGCTATCTGCTTTTTTTTTTTTTCTAAATATGGTCTTCTTTTTTCCAGCTGGACCACAACACTAAGCCACTACTTCCAGTTTTTCCACAACTTTCCTTCTGGTGCCTGTATTCACTCACACACCAAATACACTTCGGGTGTCCTTATTACTCAGCTCCCAAGGTCACTTGATCTCATTCTGTCATTCTCATTGGCTTTTACCAAAGATGTTTCCAAATTCTGCTTATGTTGCAGATTTATGCACATCTGATAAGTCTGATTGTAACACAGAAATCTCTCTGTCAGCTGTTATCAGAAAGCTTATTGCCTTGACACAAGAACTGAGAAAAATATAGAAGACACAGCTTTCCCCTTTGTTGCCTTTCCTAAAAAGACAAGAGTCCATTTCAGCTTCAGCATAAACGTGCCTTTGCCATTTACCTAAATTCACCTACAACGTATTTTATGTTCTTACCAACCTCTTAGTTTTTCACGCAAACATTGAATATAAACATGAACATGTATTTCTGGTCCTAACAAAGAACCCAGTTCTCCTTCTGCCTCCAAATGTCTCCCAACATTAATACTTATGTCACTCATTAATATAGTCTTCCAAAACCTTTCTACAGCATATCTGCACATGCTGTGTCAAGGCAAATTTACTCCGCCTTCACTGAATTTGCTAGAATTCCAAAAAGTTCTACTCTGCACCACTTGTCCAAGTGAGACTTAATTGTGATAGCTGAAATGCCTGAGACATTTAAATGCACCTAATTTCTGCATTTTCCTGCAAAACTTTACAAATTCAGAGAGTGGCTGATAACCAGTACACAAGGTTTTAAGTCCATTCTGCACCTTAAACACAGAAGATCAAATAAAGAACACTCGCCCAACTAATAGCTGAAGTCCTCATAAAATGCACTCTGCTATCAAGTGCTTGTCAGTTCCAATTTTCATGTGTCAAACTTTGTGGCCATTTACATTAAAAGGTACAGTCCTGAGGAGAAAATAAGCTTTCACATGAGAGTCTTCCATTGTTTCATGACAATCATCTCAGTTGTGCAACTGACTGGCCAGTATGACACATGTACACTTGGAATAAGCAGTCTGTGTCCTAAGTTAAAGCATTCAGCCTGGGATTTGGGGCAATGTCATAGTTTAAATTGTAAGGTACTCTTGTGTTTCATAATACGTCAACAATCTTAAGAGCTTAACAAAGAACACAAGAGGTCATTAGTTGTGTATGTAGGCAGCTGCGAGTCATTAGGGCTGTGCTCCAAGGATCACAGAATAATTTAGGAGAGGCCCCTGGAAGCAACATAGTTCAGCTCTGGACTTCAATCAGGGGTGACTCTGAAGTGAGATCAGATGCTCAGAGTCTTGTCCAGCTGAGCCTTGTGAATCTCCGGTCTCCCTGTAAATCTCCAATACCCAAAACTACTCAGTATTCGTTAGCACAGGGGAAAAGAGAAGGAAAGAATCTGAGTAGATGCTAAATGGGTTTGGACAGTGCAGATCTCCCAGATGCTGCTTCTGAAGACAGAAGAAACAAAATAATCATCCATGAATGTTGTTAAGCTTCTGCTAGCTTCCTAATGGAACAAGTAGTGACAGAGCATTTTAATTAGTGAACTAGATATGACCATGGTTAGAATTTTTTCTGTTCACTTCCATTCATCTATTTTTGTGGACTGTACAAAATTCAAAATAGAAAATCCATTTAAAACTACAAAATTGTGTTTTCTTCCTGCTTAATCTGTCCTGCTTAAAGGTCCTTTTGAGGTGGCAAACCTAAAAATAAGTCTAACAGATTCTTTCAAAAGGACTGAACCTTCCATGCACATCCCACAGGTTATATCATATGAACTTAGAGTTAAAGCTATGTCAAACTGGTTTACATAATGTAGAAAAGTTGTTTTAATGTGTATGTCTAAGGGTTACAAGATGATTCTGTGCAGGAGAATGAGAAAAAAGAGTTTCCATATGGCCATCCATTAGTGTTCTGAGATCTAGCGCATCTGTGGGGAACACACCAAGCCCTAACAGTTCTGGAAAGACCTACTTCAACAGGATTGGCAAAATATGCATCTTGAAGTATGCTTATGCCCAGTAAGGCAAAAAGTGTTACTGGCAATGTTAAAATTATGGTTAATGTTATATCTGTTAGGAATAAATTGTAGGTATTATTTAGTCATTTATTTAATTGGCTGCCCTAACATCTTCCGAATATGGATTTTTCTTAGTTAAATATGAGCTACATATTGCATTTTTATTTTATCTTTTTGTTTTATCGTGAACTTAATTACCTTTTATATTAATATGTCGTCTGAAGTCACAGCTAACTCAGAAAAACAAAACTTTCCATTCTTACAAGAATGGCGATGACTGTACTGGTACAATAGATGAAACATTTAACATAGCAACAGTTCCAAACCCTTCCAGGGATTCAAAAGAAACTAGTTTTTTATCACTGTAAGCCTTATGGGCTCCCTGAAATCTGGGGACACAAAGACTCAAGAGAAAGTAATCCCTCCTATTGGCTTATGCAACTGGGAAAGTTTTCTGGCATTGGTCGAAGCAGTGAAAAACATTGCTAAACTTGGATTATAACAGATGCGCATCAGGATCTAAGACAATGAATGTGACACTGAAGGCTGAGTTACCCACACTTTAATTCTGTTTTGATTGTACATAATATATTCCGCTTCTGCAGAATCAAGGATGTTGATAGAATGACCAGGGGTTCTGATCATGCATTTTTTCACTCAATTCCAAACTCTCAAGTATTATTAAGTACATAAACCTCTTGCCATTCTGAGTAGGGTGGCAAATCGTAGTTTAATAAACCTTATTCCACAAAGTTGCCTAACCCAGGAATTTCAGAGAAACTGCTACAAATAAACAAAAAAGTTTGGAGAAACTTACAAGCAGAAAACTGATTTGCTTTATCAGCTCTTACCCACTGCTCCTGATCTTCAGGATAATTTGGGAGTCACTGTATCAGCCTCACATGTATTTTTTATCATATGAATGGGAGACGTATTTCTTGCTGTTCAATTTAATCAAAGAATCTAAATAGGGCAAAGAAACATATTTATTTACAGAGGCATCACAGGAAAAGCTTTTTCTTTCCTAGATATACATATTGAGTAACAGTAATTGAATAATGGAGGTATTTCAGTGTTGCATGTCTGTGTTTAAACTGATTACATCTCTTCATCTATCACACAGATCTAACTGAAACGTTTGTTTAAAAAATGAATTTGAGTCAAAAGCTGATAGGAATGGATACTGTGTAATTAACAATCTAAACCAAAAGATAATCTTTTCCAACATATAACAATGGAAAAACCCAAGAACGATGACCATATTTGGTAAACACACAAGAAAATATATACAAAACTTTAAGACTACAGAAAAAAAGAAGTGTAGAGGGACGATGTCAGTGAAGCTTCTAAACACAGAATATCTCACTGAAGTTTCAGGGATACTGGAAGGAAAAGAATGTTTAATTTTGATGTCTCCAAAGGTTGACTTTGCCTGTAACATTTATAAAATATTGAAAGAGAGGAAAGAATGTGATATGGATATGAATTCTGTGGAAGGTTTTCATTGCCCTTGAAAGCAGCCACCATAAATCTTTGATGAAGCCAAATAAGGTTGACGATTTTGATCTTCAATACATTCTTTCTTATCCTTCAAAACGTAAATGATCCTGATGGAATTAGAGATAAGCAGAATGGCTTTTTTTCCTGTGATCTGCATATCCAGTGATCTACACCTTTATATCAGCAAAGTTAAGGCAGTATTCCCCTGCCGTTTTGGAGACCGTATTTGTGTGTGCACACACATGTATGGGTGCATGTGCACACACAGGTGTCCACTCTCATGCTTGAACAGCCACTTGAAATGTCAGGAAAAGCTGAAAATTAAGGTCTAATAGGAAAGAGAAAGCAGAAGAAATATATACTGGTTCATTCACTTATTTTTTCTGTGTCAGTCACACTGAAAACTAACAAATGACATGAAACAATGAGGAAAAGTAAGAGGACATCAAAACAAAAGCTTTTAGTCAAAAACCAAAATTGACGGTTACTCATTATGTTCTTCACAGATCTCTCACATAGCTTTCAAACTCTAATTAGAACAAGTACCTGGGATTGGAAATGAAAGCTGCTGCTTATTCTCAGTGAAAAATTTCCCACCCAGTAGGGTTTCAGCATAAGCATATAACAGAAATAGGTTGTCCCTTTTCAGAGGCTTGACATTGTTATCACAAGAGTCATACATAAGATGTCATACCTTAATGCTGATGAACTATAGGAAAAAAAATATTGTGGGTATGTAGCTTCACCACCCCTGCACAAGGCAAACCCTGTTGCATGACAATATACTTTTTCATTTATCAGGTACCATTAACATACCAGAGTAAATAAAATAAGTGGTGGAGAGTCATCTGACCTGATAAGAAGCAACCCCAGAGCTTTTCCAGATGTGAAAAGAGAAAGGTGGATGATTTTGGCTCCTAAATTGTGAATTTCACAACAGTCTTAACTGATAAAAAATGTTCTGCAAATCATACATGTGATAGTACATTATAATCTGTGGCAAAGAACTACAAGGATCTGGAAGGGAGAAAGGAGAAAAGCAAAAGGAGGGTCCTTAAAATGGATGGCACAATCACTAGTGTTATTTGAGAGAAATTACTTCAGAAACTTTCCAAGTGACAGGTTTCAGGAAAGGAATACTGAGGCTGCTGCTGCTGCCTTGCAAGGAAAGAAAAAAGATTGATAACAACTGTTGCAGCCAGAAGAAAAGCTGAGGAGTTCAGTCTGGGCAATTTTCTTTTTCACCGTAACAGCTTTGCAGAGGTTTTTAGTCCACTAAATAGGCAATTGAGGAAACTCTTTTGGAATGGTTCTTGGTAACTTCTTGATGGATGCTGTCACATCACACAACTAATTGAGTCACACACAACTATCCTGCAAATGACTGGACCTGAGAAAATGCTGACTGATGAACATCAGGTAAGAGACACTGCAGTAGAGCTGGACGTAATGCTGAGCAACTGTGAACAAGACAAAACACTGAATTTGTTACCTGATTACCTACTTTGTCAGGGAAAAAGGTTAAATTCACTGAAGAATTTTCAAAGTAACATTTTCCCAACAGAAAACAGTGCATTATGTAGCGGTTATTTTGTCATTGAAATATGTTGATTGCATCAAGATCAAAGGAAAATGTTCAAATTAATTCAAGACGGAGCATACCGCTTCTTACTTCTTCTGAAATGTACATTTTCTGTTTTACTCCAGTGTTCTAGTTCAATTTATTGTATTAAACAGCATCACTATAGTTTCATATTAAAGTGACAATATGGAGAAAAGAAAAATACATCAAATTAGATATTTCATTGAAAACACACCTATTCCACTTTCTTTGTAATTTCTCTTCCCTCATTCTTCATGGCTTTTAGATACAACTGGTAATGTTAATTATTTTTTAAATGCTAGAATTTACTGCAGGGATGAAACTCCATTTCAATATCAGGTATAGTGAGGGGAGATTTTTGAAAATGGATTCACTCTATATCTCTATACTTATTCTTTAATAATTAATATTTTTCACAAGGGTCTCTAACTGCTCTGAATTCAAAAGTCAAGATGAGTTCATTTTCATTGGGCGGAAGTATTACATAGTGGAATTTTTGCTCCTTGATTATAAAGGATCTGTATCTTACAATTTCATTCACAGATTTAAAACCACAACCCTGTAAATACTTCTTAAAATTTCATTATTTTCATTGTAAATTCTATCATTTATTTTTTAAATGAACATCTATGTCAAAATTAATATTCCTCTAACAAAAAAGAATAATTTTTAATAAATATTACAGAATCTTTCCTAGATTTTCCTTATATTTGTGTCAATGTAGTGTTTATTAGAATTACTTTTATTTAGTTATCTTAATAAAAATTATTAATTAGAACATAAAATTTAAAAAGTATTCTCCTTCATGAGAAATAACTTTTTAAAAATAAGTATAAATGTCTCCTATATTTTTTGCTATTCTACTCATAAAAAAAATCTAAATAATCTTGGGGAGAGGTGAGAGAGATGGGAATGGTGATTCTTCATGTGGCTTCTTCATCCTCTAAGAATGGAAGCCACCAGTGACAGCTCTCCTAGCCCATTTGAAGTCAGTGTAGCCACAGTGACTTATTCCAATCAGTAACTTGCCTTGTGAGTTGAATATAAATTACATCCAACTAGATTGGGTCATCTGGTCCAAGACAGTCCAATACAGAACTCAAAGAAAGTTCTGCACTCTGAACCTTCGCTTTCCTGACATGATTCAGGGAATAGACTAAATCTTAGCACAGTGACCTCAGGAAAGATAATCGAGAAAACCTGAATATTTTCCCTGGTCAGTCTGGAACTCGTCACCCTGTAGTAAATATGGCTATAATTTCAGCATTAATGGGCACAGTAAATTAAACATTCTGAAGCTGCAAAAACTGATTCGTCTGCAACATGCAGTGCCAGTGACTTACTGTTCTGTTTTCCCAGCAAACGTTAGAAATACATCCAGTATAATACCCATTTTAAAAGAGGCATAATTTACAAGCCACTGTTTTTACAGGATTTGCAAAGTTGTCCCTTTTTGTCCATTCCATGCCCTGCAATAAAAGAGGAAAACTCAACCAGAGCAAAACACTAGGAACAGAGTAAGAGCACACAAAATCTCCAAATCTTCCTGTTGCTGGCAGGACAGGATTACTAGCCAGTTTCACCAAAGCAGACTACAAAACCCAAAGTCCAAAATTCCTAAAGTACTCCCTAGATGAGCTGCATTACCCCAGCTGGTTTGTTCTACAGCAGCTCCTGGAAAGAGAGAAACCTGCACGCCCCAAGTGCACAGGCTCAGGTCATCGTAGACTGTATCTGTATTTCTCTACTTCACCGTCACAGTAATAAAGGTCAGAAAATTAGCATTAAAAAAAACCCACAGCATACACATTTTGTTCCTTTTGCTTTGTGTCCCTATAGAAATCTATTGTATGAGAAGGTATGTTTGAAATCATGCCAGCAAACCTAGCAACATACAGGCCTATGTCCAGACATGGCATTGCATCCAGTAAATATAAGAAACTTTCCATCTTGTATCTCTTCATTGAATCTGTTTTCCAGTAAATATGTCTTCAAGTCTTTGTAAGCTTCATTGACACATGATTGATTTGATTCAAAGTACTTAATTTCAGGCCAGAATGAGTCATCTGTCTCCCCCCAACCTACTCCTTTTATTTTTTGTTTTTTAAGCCTTGCTGGGAAGAAAAAGAAAATGCTTTAATTCTCCTCTGATCTTTAAATGAAATGTTCAGAGGTCTCTGGCAAACAATAAGTCATAAAGCAGGCACAGTAATTCAAATAGTAATCTATGGGCATATATATCATCCTGCAATGGTACATTAATCATTATCTTTAAAGACAGCACAAGAGGGATGAAGTTTTTCCAGTTGTGTCTATTGCAACTCAGCTATATTCTGTGCCATTACAACCAAAGGTAATAACTGTATTTTAATCTAGAAATCTTTCCTATGCGCTTCCCAAGTATGATTGGAAAAGACTCATAAACAAAGGAAAGATGACTTTTGAATTCAGCATGCATGTGAATGCACAAACATTGCCATGCACACAGAAAAACTACCTACAGAATATAAAATTAACTTTGCTTCTAAGGGATAAATTCATTCAGGTCACTGAAGATAAAACTTCTCATAAACAAGAAACAGGGCGGGAGGGAGGATCTGCTTTTAGGTGAGCTGCAATCTTGAAATTTATTGCATCTTTTGTCACTAGACTGCAGATGGTTCAAGATACTTCAGTAACAAAATGTCAGAAAAAGAAGTGAGAATTTAACTATTTGGTAGGGAGAAATATTAAAAAACAAAAATAAAAATAAAGGATAGTAGCTGGGCTCATAAAACAACTTTCATATTCAGAGAAACCCAAAATAGTTTCAAAGATTACAGTATTGTATTAATGCAAACAAATGTAAAACATATCAGCCTTTCCATATTCATGACTTCTGTACTGCTTTGAAAGTAAGACTCATCTTAAGAAAAAATGTCAGGCCTCGTAAAAAGATTTTCCCCAAATTCCTTCAAGAAGTTTACTGTGGAAAAGAGAACTGTCTGAAGGTTTCAATAGAAGGACACCATGTCTAGCTGGAGTTACCTCTGGACATTTGACGTTATTTTTGTAGTGTCTTCTTAGTTGTGGTCATGACCCAGCCCAAGTCTACAAGACACACAGTTACATAGTTTTCTCATCCAAAGAAAGACAAAAATGTAATCACTAAAGAATATTATGAAGAAACCAGAGGTGTTGTTCGGAGTTTGTTTTTGTCAATACAACCCTTCCAATTCACAATTGTCAATTACTCTACACAGCACAGGACTGACAACTTCTCCTGAGATCTACTCCTTTAACCAACTGAGAATCTCATAATAGGCCCTGCAAGGAAATCTCCAGGACAAATTTGGCCCTGATAAAAAGCAAGCACAAGTTACACTGAAGCCGGATGTAGTCTGAGTGATGGGAATTGGATTACTGCCAGAGGATGTGTTCTAGTAAGACAGTCCAAATTTCGGGTGGAAAGACAGTGAGAAGGCCACAGGACTCTTAAACTTCCTATTGAATCTAAAGCTGGATGACAGGTGCACATGTGCCACGATGTGTGAATAAAAGGGTGTTATAGTTAGCTGAGTTTTCATATCTTCTTGGATTGCAAACTGACTGTTACAGTCCCCAAAGGAGAAAGGTTGCCGAAGTACTATCAGAAAGCAGCATGCACCACTGAACATTTATATTTTAATTTTCACAAGTATTAGACTGAGTTCCTTCTCAAATTACCCTCTTCTTAGAAACTAGCTTTTATTTCGTACCTAACAAACTTCAAGTTCACAGACATTATACCACTACACCAAATTTCCTTCTTTTCTAACATCTTGAGATCTTACCACTCTCTACCACTACATGAAAGGAGGCTGTAGTGAGGTTGAGCTTGGTCTCTTCTCCCAAGTAGCAAGTGACAGGACAAGAGGAAATGGCCTCAAGCTGTGCCATATTAGGATATTAGGAAAAAAACTGAAAGGGTTATAAAGCACTGGAACAGGCTGGCCAAGGAAGTGACTGAGTCACCATCCGTGGAGGTGTTTAGAAGACATGGAAATGTGGCATTTAGAGACACGGTTGAGTGCTTGACAGTCTTAGGTTTGTGGTTGGAAATGACGATGTTAAGTGTGTTTTCCAACATAACTTATTCTAGAATTCTATCATTCATTGATTCTATTCTACATATTTTTTTACTCAGACCAACATTATTTGACACACAAATATAGGCTTCTTTATAAGCATTTATAGCCAGAAATTTAAAAAGAAAAAAAAAGTTTAAATAAGTGTCCTATGCAATCTAATCTGATACCATCCCTTAGGTACTCAGGTTATTTATTTTATAACAACTTCTAAAATATCACAACTGTGCTATGCCAAGTTTTGATCTTTTTCCTCATATTTATTTTCCTACTCTTTTTTTGGTTAATGAAATTATTCAAGCTCTTACTGAAAAATAAAATTTGTTTTAATTGGATGTGGTAAAAAGAACTGTACATGTAAAATAAAATTAGAAATACAGCTTACTAGAACACACCATGCATTTATATGCAGTGCTTGTTATAGAGGCAAAAGACTAAGATCTTTAAACATAACCTTTCAGGTGTACAGCTGGCTACAGGGATGGAAGTTAAAGTTTATTACCTGCACATCAGTTCAAACCAACAAGCTGACAAGAGTGTAAGTATAGAATATTCTCAAACAACATGAGCAATAGTTTTTTACAGGTCAAGAAGTCTTTCTGAAATCAAGCTTGTTCAATCCATTTTACTTTTGCTACTCTGACAATGAGAATAAGCTAGCAGCATAGATCATACTGAAAATAAACACTTTCTGAAAACAAACACATTTTTCAACATGTGAGATTACTTAACAGAGAAAGATAATCAAGATACAGCATGGATTGAAGAAGCAAAAGGAAAGATGATTAGAAGCAGAAAGTATACTTCAGGCTGGGGAAGCCAGTCTCTCTCTGTTCATTTTTGTCTATCCTCTTCTTCCTTGCAGGACTCTTGAAGCTCTCAGGAGCCATTTCTTTATCTATTTCTGCACCCTGAAATAAAGATGGCCAGTGCTTTTTCATCCTGACTAAACTAGGACAGCCAACTCATCATTTTCTCCAGACTGAAACATTTGTCTGTTAAAACAGTGAAAACAGAAAAAAGGAAATGTATTCTTTCTGTGCAGTCAGCACAGCCTTGCTCCTGTTTACACCCCAAGTTCTCCCCGACAAGAGACTTCATGGCCCTTTCCATGGTCTAAGTTGAAGCCACAGGACAACGGCCTTTAACACCATTTTGCAGGCCTGACACTCCAGGATATGGAAGATGTGACAAGTAATTGCATCCCTAAGGCCTTATGAACCTGCACACTCCTCTTTCTCAACCCCATGAACAGGCAGCTGCCCACACTGAAGGCAACCATGGCCAAGCACCATGGGGAAAAGGCATTCTCTGAGGTAGGGAGGACCCCAGGCCTTCTGCAGAGCACAGTTTTAAGGTGCTCAGTAAAGAATTCCTGTTTATCAATCAAATGGCCAATAAATTCTGTATGAGTTGCAGCTTCTGATCCCATTTAATGTGCAGCTCCTCACTGCTGTAGGTGGGTCTGAAGACTGTCAGGTCTTCACCTAACCTGATTTGTTTGGATGGTTCATTTGCCATCTAATGGTTACAACATATGAACCTTCTCCAACTGAATCTGTATCATATTTCCAGCTTCTTGGGTTATGTCACTTGCTATTTTGCACCTTCTTCTACCAACTTTTTCCGGTCCCCAGCAATTTTCAAGCTCTGCTGAGACCATGGGAGAGTGCTCCCCTGTCAAGTCAGAAAAATAAAAAAAAAACACCACCTTTTTACAATCTTTCTTCAGAGCAAAAGCTCTTATAACCTTGAAGCATATCTATAAGCTTCTTTCACACTCTCTTCAACCTAAAGCCATCTTCCCTCTGATGAGACAGCCTGTGCTCCATATGGCACACTAGATTAGGTCTAGTTATTCTGGTGGTCCAGAGACAGAGCACTAAAAAGCCTAAAAATGTTTACAGTCTGCAGGCATTTAGTGCTATTTGCAAGAAAAAAAAAAAAAAAAAAAGAAAAAAAAAACCCAGTAACTCATGGGGCTTGGATTTTGTCACAAACACTGAGTTCCTACAAAGCCTTGATCCTTCAAAAGGTAAAAATACCTTCTGAGCTACCTCTGGCTTTATCGTGATAGAACAATTCACAGTTTTCTGTTGAAACTGGCAGAAAATAATTTACGCAGGAGAAACAGTAGATTTCACTGCTTTGCTGTTTGGAGTACAAAGACAACATTTTAGGGACAATTCAGGCAGATTGAGCTACAGAGGATTCTCACAGCATCTACTGATAAGCAAAGCACTCAACCTGGTGTCATCCCAGTGAAACAGTTCCAGAGCCTTACAGCCACTGGAGCTGAACAAAATCCATCTGGTCTGGGGTTTTCCTTCACTGGCATGGAATTGCTTTTTGTGAACCAAAAGTCCGTTCTAGAAAAGTTCAATTTCAGAAAAATATTTTACATTTTTTCTTCCTTTTTAACAAAATGTATAAACAAACAAACAAAAACACAAAATACACAATGAATACTGGCCAGCTCAGAAATATTTCCATTCAAAGAACTCACATTTTTTGAGTCATCAAAAGTAGATAAAGGGAAAGTGGAAGGGGGGTGGGGGGCTGGTTGGTTAGTTGGCTGGTTGGTTTGTTTGTTTTGCCACTACAACCAGGAAAAAGTTCGCAAAAACATTTTGTGATCTCAGTTTAATATCAGTTGTACTCTGAAAACCTTCATTATTTACCAGACAATTTCAGTTAGCAATTTCTGGGTAATTGTCTATATTGTCAAGTCATGTAAAGTTTTACACACTATGATCTTCTCACTTGAATAATCGCTCAAGTAATCACTCCTGCTAGTGCAAAGCAAACGTAAAAATGCACCCAAACCAAGATATCAGAGTAGAAATCTGATATGGTACTAGCGTATGTTGCTATAATTGACAATGTAAGACAGGCAAAAATCTAGCTTAGAGTCCTTAGTGACACAAGTGGTCACTCAAAGCAGCTGTATTTTTAGATGCATAGCAAAGGTATAATACACAGTTGGTAATAAACATATTCTAGCACTGAGGTAATTCCTCTATTCTTTGTATTTTTGCAAAAGATATTCAAAATTTTCTCTCTTAGCTCTTCTTTTCCTCATTTGTTACAATGGAATTTCAGAAATTCCCCTTCCAGTCACCTATGCCTAACTAAACTTACTATGGATATGTCCTGGGTCATTGCAGGGAGCAAGGAGAGAAAGTGGTCTGAGTGAGGTGACCACGAACTGACCAATTGGTGTATTCCATCTGATTCACGATTTCCTGGATATAAAACGTGGAGAGCAGGAGGACTTTTTCTCTCTTCTGCTGGGTCTTCTGCTGCTTAGCTTCGCTTCTTCTTTTCTGCCGTCCCTGCAAGCTGAGGCCTTGTGACTGACTGAATCTAGTTCCAGTTGGCTGCAGGATCCTGCCAGAGCAGCTGCTGGGAATGGCAAGACTGGTTCTGTAATATTTGTTCTGCTTTATTTTTCTCTATGTTTATTTAGTAGCATTAGTAAAACGTTTTCAAATTTTCCAACTCTCTTCTTTCTGTCCTTCTTTTCCTTTTCTCTCAAAATCACCTGTCCTTAGTGAAAAGGGAGAGGAGGGGGGCGGGGGGAAAGAGGGAAGGGGGAACAGCATTAAGGAAAATACATCTGCCACAGTTTTTGATTGTCTCCCGGCAATCAAACCATGACAGGATATTTGCTAAAATTCTTTGTATCAGATCTTCTTCACTGAACCCTATGGTAACACAAATTTTGGCAACACTCATCACACTTGCAAGAGCAACAAACTTCTTTGTTGTCACACGCACAATTATTTTGACGTGTTGTCTGTGAATGGAACAATATCACAAAAGTGCAAAACAGTCCAATAGCACAAAGCAGAAAAGTAGAAAAGTATCGCTCTGAACAGGGTCATGTCATTCATCTTACTATTTGACTTCTGCATATGTTTTCATATAACTAGAGTTAGATAGAACATTGTAATATGTCCCACCTGGCTTCATTACACTGACAGTGTTTACAAACTTCCCTGCCCCTGCTCTTCTGCTTTGTAATTTATACTCCTGCAGTAAAAGCCCGGATGGAAGAATTGCATTGTAATCAATCATCTCCCACAATTACATCCTTAATCTTTCTCCTTTGCTTTTACTGTTTTTCATCTCCTTTAAATCATTGTGTGACAAGTCTGTAAGTACTATACCTTCTGAGTTTTAGATAAAGAAATTATTTACACAGGAATAGAAAAATTATATTAAGAACTCTGTTGTCTCTTGAACACTTAGTCATGCAGCCAAGTTGAAACTTTTCACTAAAGTTTGTCAACTACCATTTTACCACAGGACAAGGGTCCTCAGGAAACATATATTCAACCGATACAACATCCTTTCAAACATTTAATGCCCCTTTGCTACACTGTCTTGTACCTTGTGTCATCCACCCAAATACAGGTAGATGACAGAAAAGCTAAGCCTATATTCTTTAAGTATTTACTCACTAGTGTGCTCTTAGTAGTACAAGTTGTAGGGCTAAATTTAATTCCATCCTCCTGTGGCTGGCAGGCAACTTGGACAGCCTTACTAAGGACTGCAGAGTCTTTCTGCCTGTTGCCTCTGAGCAGAAGCTGTTCCCTCACCTCAAGCACATGAAGCCAGAGACGTCTTCTGCCCAGCCCAACATATCAGCAAATCATAGGCAGCTGATGCCTTGAGAACTCACTGAGCACAAGGTTGTTCACTGATGGAGAAGTGCCCAACACGTGTAACATCTTAAATTCACAGCCAGCAGGAGGGGGAATGGCCCATTAAAGACTGAATGCAATGAACACCATCAAAAGCAGCTCAAGACTGGTTTATTCCAGCAAATAGTATAGTTCAGTGCCCTGTGTGTACTGAGAATATTCACTCCTATCCCCTGGCACTTGTGCAGGCAAATTCAGAGGCATGGGGCATCTCCCTGCCAGGATGTTCCCAGTGAGAGCAGAGGGCCCTGCGAGTCCTTTAGGAAGCTTGCATGAGTTTCCCCTATTAAGGGCCAAAAGAAGACAAGTATTGGTTTTCCTCATTACTTCTATCAGCAGTCATTTACTGAATAAACTGAATATTCTCTCGCTGTCTTTCTGACACTTTATTCAAATTAGCCTTTTGGACCTATCCAGCAGAAAAGGAGACTAAGGGTAGACTGGGGTCAGAGCCAGAGTGTTAATAAAAAAACCACAAATACATATACTTTTTCCCCTGAAATAAGTAAAATTCATATAGTTCTGAAAGTATCTTTACCACACTATGTTGAAAATCCCATTTTAAAACTTATAATGAAAATAAGGGGTCAATTAAGCAAGCAACCCAAAATTTTACTCATCTAAATTTATTACCTGTCAGTAAAGCTAAGGAGGTACTTCTTGTAAGCACAAAAATATCTCTGATTAAAACACAACCATTTTATTTGAAACCTATTCATGATTAAAGTCTCTCAAAATGTGACAATTTTATTCCATTTGAACAAGAAAAGGAATGCTGTATTGCCACAAAAACATGGCTTATGCACAAGCTGGCCACAACTAAAGTTGATCTCAGAACCAAAACTTATTTTAGCTTTTTCGTTTTGTTTTTTGAACATAACTATTTCTGCTATAGCATCATTTATCGGAAATTCACTACTAAAATAGGACACAGTTTTTCGGGTTAAATATTTCTCAAATGGGGGAAAAAAATCCAACAAGTATTACTAACCAATTTAGGAAATACGTTGCTTTGAAAAATCTGGAATAAGGGTTTTGATATGTCTTAATTGAAAAATCTCAGCTCTTTTTTTGAAGCAACTTTCCATGTTTGTTTCATAAACAGGATATCACATAAAAATGAAGCATGCTTTTTTTTCCCTAAAAAGGAAGCTTTTGATTGATTGAAATAAATAAGAACACCACTACCAAACAAATGTTCTGCAACTCCAGTGTTGTGAATTTTTCATATGTGATTGCTCTGTTCTGATCCAGAACATCGTTTTCAAATTTTGGGTTTTGCACAGCAGACATATGGCATAACTTTATCTCATACCACATCGTGTCAACAATCTGGATCAGTATTTTTGCTTTTACTTTGGCCAGCAGCCAAAGACAAGGTAGGAAATTTATATCAGTGCAAATATAACACTGATGCCTTACTGGTGTACTCTCCCAGAACCACCAATCTATGACTAAAAAGAGGACTGGAAAAGGAAGAGAGTTCTTCAAGATAAAGTTTTCCTGAATACGTTCCTTTTCTACAGTTTGATATGAGAAAAGAGACTTCCATAACAAGGGTCAGATACACAAATAAACCTCATGTGTTTTGAATCACTGAGTTTCATTTCATATCCAAAGCAACAAAAAAAAGTCAAAAGATACTGGTCCTGCTTATTATAATAGTGGCCCGTGGAGGTTATGCAACGTTTCTCACAGACAACTTGCAGCACAGCCACTGAATACCTTGCAAATTTCACTACTTTCGCCCATAGACAGAAATATTTGTTACTTTTTTGTAAACTTTACTAAATATTAACCCAGAATTAAGATGATGAACTGTCAGACCAAACCCAGTCCAGTACAGATATTAGAGAAGCAACCTCAACATATGAACAGAACATAATATATTAAGTTTAATTATCTGCAGCAACTGTTAACAGAACTTCGAAATGCAGCATAGAAAAAGATGGGCTTCACTCCTCATAGCCTGCAGCAATATGGAAATAATAGTTTTGAAAGGGACAATTTGAGCAGTGCACAAATTCCCTGCTCACACTGACTGTGATGACTGATGCTTGTGTTGCATTGACAGGCTCCTTAGCTGCACCTCATTACAAGCATGCTTTGTCTTACAAAGCAGGTTGTTTTCAGAGGCAAACTACACTTGGGGTTTTTTCATAGTTGCTTGAAAAATTGAGGGACCCATTGCAGGACATAATGTTATAGTTGTATCTACTATAGGAGTCCCAGCCAGACAATCCAGACTCCAGCTTATCCTTAGCTATAGTAAACCCTGGCTTTTCACATAGTTTACTGTATTTGGGGCAAATTTTAAACCATTATAATTAATGGCGAGGTCCAGAACAGGCAATGTAAATGCTGCTTATAGATAGCTGTACCATGTCCCTTTTCTCTTTTTAATCAAAGCTAGCGCAGAAAATCTGTATTGCTTGGTGTAAAAATGCTGTGGAGGTCCATGTTCCTTATCTTGAAAGTATCATTTCTAGAGTGGTAAAGAAGGATGTCTGTTAAATTTCACAGAGTACAAGAGAACCAGGGAGCCAAAGTGTTTGGAATGACAAGCACATCCAGCATTTTCTAGAGGCAAAGTGCTGGCATAAGAGACTGATTAGCTCCCATTCATAATGTATTCCATCAGGAGTTAAGGGAAAGTGTGTTTTCCAAAATAATACAGCAGAGGAATAGTAATCTGCTACTAGAGACAGCTCAAAATACACTGAGGTACTCCACCATTTCAGAAAACAATCTGAGCAAATGGCTGTAACACACTAACATTTCTTTCTAGGGGGGTGCATGACTGTTTTGACTGGACGAGCTAAGTCCACACCTGCTAAAGTTGCTGTTTACTTGCTCTTGAGACAGTCAGCTCTATTGAAAACAGAGTCTCTCTCTCTCATCGAAGGTCACCAACAGATCAAAGTGCCCACAGGCCATGTCCAGTGCTCTGTAGCTACAGCTACAGGTCATGTCATACAGTCACAGGAGATGAGTTTGCAGCAGGCCAAGACATTGTGCAGTCCTCCTCTTTTATCCAAGGCATGATCTGAGTGACCAGTTAACAGACAGGCTGGGTACCACAGTTTGTCATCAGCAGGCTTATTATTCTTCAATTCTAAGCAGGGAATCACAGAATCACAGAATGTTAGGGATTGGAAGGGACCTCGAAAGATCATCTAGTCCAATCCCCCTGCCAGGGCAGGAACACCTAGGTGAGGTTACACAGGAAGGCGTCCAGGCGGGTTTTGAATGTCTTCAGAGAAGGAGAATCCACAACCTCCCTGGGCAGCCTGTTCCAGTGTTCTGTCACCCTCACTGAGAAGAAGTTTCTTCTCAAATTTAAGTGGAACCTCTTGTGTTCCAGCTTGAACCCATTACCCCTTGTCTTACTGTTGGTTGTCACCGAGAAGAGCCTGGCTCCATCCTCGTGACACCCACCCTTTATATATTTATAAACATTGATGAGGTCACCCCTCAGTCTCCTCTTCTCCAAGCTAAAGAGACCCAGCTCCCTCAGCCTTTCCTCATAAGGGAGATGCTCCACTCCATCATCTTTGTGGCCCTGCGCTGGACTCTCTCCAGCAGTTCCCTGTCCTTCTTGAACTGAGGGGCCCAAGCTGAAAGGTGAAAGCTGAAAAAATTACCTGGCCTCTATACTTTAATTCTTATGCTGAAACTGCCAAATCACAGAATCACAGAATCACAGAATGTTAGGGATTGGAAGGGACCTCAAAGCACCACCTAGTCCAATCCCCCCGCCAGAGCAGGAACACCCAGATGAGGTTACACAGGAATGCGTCCAGGCGGGTTCGGAATGTCTCCAGAGAAGGAGACTCCACAACCTCCCTGGGCAGCCTGTTCCAGTCCTCTGTTACCCTCACTGAGAAAAAGTTTCTTCTCATATTTAAGTGGAACCTCCCATGTTCCAGTTTGAACCCGCTGCCCCTTGTCCTGTCATTGGTTGTCACTGAGAAGAGCCTGGCTCCATCCTCATGACACTCACCCTTTACATATTTATGAATATTAACGAGGTCACTCCTGAGTCTCCTCTCCTCCAAACTAAAGAGCCCCAGCTCCCTCAGCCTTTCCTCATAAGGGAGATGCTCCACTCCATCATATTTGTTGCTCTGCACTGGACTCTCTCCAGCAGTTCCCTGTCCCTCTTGAATTGAGAGGCCCAGAACTGGACACAATATTCCAGATGAGGTCTCACCAGGGCAGAGCAGAGGGGAAGGAGAACCTCTCTCGACCTACTAACCACCCCCTTCTAATACACCCCAGGATGCCATTGGCCTTCCTGGCCACAAGGGCACAGTGCTGGCTCATGGTCATCCTGCTGTCCACCAGGACCCCCAGGTCCCTTTCCCCTACACTGCTCTCTAACAGGTCATTCGCCAACTTATACTGGAACCTGGGGTAGTTCTTGCCCAGATGTAAGACTCTACATTTACCCTTGTTATATTTCATTAAATTTTTCCCTGCCCAACTCTCCAGCCTGTCTAGGTCTCGCTGGATGACAGCACAGCCTTCTGGAGTGTCAGCCACTCTGCCCAGCTTGGTGTCATCAGCAAACTTGCTGAGAGTGCACTCTATTCCCTCATCCAAGTCATTGATGAATATATTGAATAGTATTGGTCCCAGTACCGACCCTTGAGGCACTCCACTAGATACAGGCCTCCAACTGGACTCTTCCCCATTGACCACAACTCTCTGGCTTTTTCCTTCAGCCAGTTCACAGTCCACCTCACTACCGATCATCCAGTCCACACTTCCCCAGTTTAGCTGCGAGGATGCTGTGGGAGGCTGTGTCAAATGCTTTACTGAAATCAAGATAGACCACATCCACTGCTTTGCCATCATCTATCTACCTGGTTATGTCTTCATAAAAGGCTATGAGTTTGGTTAAGTATGACTTCCTCTTGGTGAAGCCATGTTGGCTGCCCCTAATGACCCTCTTATCCTTGATATGCCTTGAGATGGTGTCAAGGATGGGTCGTTCCATTATCTTTCCAGGGATGGAGGTGAGACTGACCGGTGTGTAGTTACCCGGGTCCTCCTTCTTGCCTTGTTTGAAGACTAGAGTGACTTTCGCTTTCCTCCAGTCCTCAGGCAACTCTCCCGTTTCCCAAGACATGGCAAAGATGATGGAGGTGGTCCAGCAATGACTTCAGCCAGCTCCCTCAGCACCCGCAGGTGCATGCCATCTGGACCCATGAATTTATGGATGTCCAGATTGCTTCATTGGGCCTTAACCCAGTCCTCACCAATCGAGGCAAACTACTCCATTGTCCTGACTTCCTCTGGGGCCTCAGGGGTACAGGGCTCCTCAAGACAGCCTCCGGCAGAGTAGACAGAGACAAAGAAGGCAGTCAGTAACTCTGCCTTCTCTGTATCTTCTGTCACCAGGGCACCCACCCCATTCATCAGTGGGCCTACATTGCCTCTGGAGTTAGTTTTATCTGCCATATATTTGAAGAAGCTCTTTCTGTTGTCCTTGACCCCTCTCGCCAGGTTTAACTCTAAGGAGGCCTTAGCTTTCCTAGTTGCCTCCCTACATCCTCTGACAACAGCCTTATATTCTTCCCAAGTGGCCAGCCCCTCCTTCCATGATTTGTAAACCCTCCTCTTCCACTTGAGTTTGCCCAGCAGTTCCTTTTTTAATCAAGCAGATCTCCTGGTTCCCTTCCTTGACTTCCTACATGTCGGGATGCTCTGATCTTGAGCTTGGAAGAAGCAGTCCCTGAATGCTAACCAACTATCTTGGGCCCTTTTACCTTCCAGTACCCTTGCCCACAGGATTTCCCCTAGGAAAAAAAAAAAAAAGGTGGCTTCTGAAATTTGGCCATATGAGCTCGCTAGGGACCAGACTGGGAACCATTCCCTTCAGCCAAGCAATTACACAGCAAACAGAGTATTATTCTTGGCAACAGTGACCCACCAGGGACAGAAACAACCCTGTGATCCAAAGGATGCAATCCCAGTCTCACAGCAGTCAGCAGGGGTTTGGTGTTAACTTCAGTGTAGTCAGAATTTCTCCCAGGGGACAAGGAAGCCTGTATCACAGTTCCCTCCCTGTGCATACCAATAACCATTTATTTCTGTTAGCAGTCCAGTGTAAAGCTGTTGTTCTTTGAATATAATCAGCATCATGGAGGGGAAAAAGGCCCTGTGCCACAAAGCCAATGCTGAAAGCATACACCCGTTCCATTGGGTGGAAATGACACGATCTCACATTTCAGTTTTTAGCAAGAACAGAGCTTTGTCAGTGAAAGAGCATAAATGCGCAAAGTACTGAAAGGAAAATAAGGAAGAGAGATGAACAGAATGGAGATGAGAATAGCCTCAGAGTTAAACAGTTTACTTTTCAATGGCAACACAAGGACAAATTGCTTTGTGCAAAGAGAAAATTAGTTTCCAAGGTGTGTGCTTTCTACAAAGAGTCAAGTTAATTATTCAAAGCAGAGGCCCATGAATTTTCACAATTTAGTCATTCTATTCTGACACATTCAGGCCCAGTGAGCTGCTTCTTATCACCAAGACTTTGATAATTAGCTTAGGCATATCAAATAAACTTTCTGGAGAATTCAGTAGTAAGCAGGTATGACATCCTAATAGGGTTTTTATTAGGCATTTCTCTGTGCGGTAATGTATTAGCAATCACTGTGACACTTTCTGCTCTGAGGGGTTTTGGCCTTGCTCATTTTTTACACTTACTGGGAAATAAATTTATTCACGGCAGAGATCTAATCCAATACATGACTCTGTTTATCCTGGTTTCTCAAGTAGCAGGTCTCTCAGAATTAATGAGAAGTGACATATACATCATAGGAAAAAAAATGCAGTGCCTTCAGCCTGGCATGACAGAATAGCAAATGATCTCTTCTGAGACTTCGGACTGTGCGAATTCAGTTCAAACTGCCCTCGTCTTCCCATCACAGCTAACATCAGCACAAGAGAGTGATACCTCCTTCACAACTTAGCCAAAACTCTAAAAGAAAGAAGAACCAACAAATAACCTTTTTTTAGTATAGCTTCCTAACTTCAGAAGAGCACTCAGTACATCCCCAACAACAACAACAACAAAAAGGCTCAACATAACAATATGATGTGAATTTCAGGCTTTCTTGCTCTTCAGGATGTGAACTACTACATGGTTAATCTTGTGCTGGTTAGATGGACAGTTATGCTGAAAAACCTAGAATCTTTTTTAGATGAACCACAATGTGGAAGTGGCCCAGTGTACAGTTTTGTTTCAACTTTTCGTAAAGTCTCTCTTACAACTGCACCTAAAAGAGAATAAACACACCCCATGATTTTTATACCGGATTTATCTTCGGGATAGTATTCTACCAAAGGAGATAAAAGAGCAATAACTTCTTGTCTTCTCATTTCACAAAGGAGAGATATTAATCAAAACATAAAACTCCAGTTGACTTAGCAGAATAATAATGCCCTACAGAGCCTTACACTTCTAGGTTACCAGTGGGCATTCAGGAAGGTCGTCGACATTTTTGTCCCATGTTGTTCATTCATTGTAGTTCATGTGAAATGAAACAAACTCACAACCATAAACGTGCCAGCCAGGTAATATACTGCTTTACCAGTTTCAGAAATATTTTATTGGCAGAAGGACATGCAGCAGTCGCAGCTGAACACACTTCTGCTGCACATGTAAAGTACAATCAATCTCTACATGTTCAGTAGGTCTCAGATGGGATCTTTTCAACTATTCTTTCAGCGTGCTCTACATCTAGCTGAACATTTGGACTTCCATTTCTGGGACTCCCTATTATTATGTTAAGAATCCACTATGTTCTTTATTAGACTAGCTTTGTCTATGTTTGAAGAATATCTTTGCCATTATTCCTCAGCAAGTGGGAAAACCAAGGTGATACATCAGCTCACTTCTACAAAAGATTGCCAGGTCAGGTTTAAGGTGGAAAGTAGGAGAATTTGTATTGTAATTACACTGGTGAATCTAACATCTCAAGCAAGACATTTAAATTTAAGAAGACAGGGCCAAAGGAACAAATCACTTAGTAAAAAATTATGTGAAAATCCTCCGTAAAAGCTGAACACTTTAATAACATTTATACATAAAACTGTATATGACTACACAGGAGCGCATAGAATCTGAAATTTTTATCTAACCAGACCTAGCTGGAGTTCACTTCTATGTTCCATTCAGAGAAGGAAAGCAATTCACACCACCAGTAAGGCTGATACTAATGCAGAGCTGTAATAGGATCAAAGTGGGTTTAGCACTGGCTCCAATACCATTTTGCCATTTAAATAACACTTCTCCCACTTAATATTTGTAGATGTACTTTGCTGGGGTTTTACCTGATATTTCAGTGGTAAAATTGTACTCTGGTGACACTATCAAAACTATAACATTTTAGGCATTCATTGCAATGATACCTTTTCCCAGATTTTTCAACAGTGATGGTATCTCTGAAGCCATTTTCCTACTAACTTTATGAACACTCTCCAGCCTGGATGCCATATCTATTGACAGGCCTGTTCTCATTAATAATAAGGATTAAGTTAATTGTATTTTATTCACCCTTCATGATTACATAAGTCACTCTTGTGAACAGACCCATTCTAGGACACTTTGCATAACACTATTGACAATATTTACCATCTCATGTATGAACTCATTTACTTCCACTTCTGCTATTTGTTATGTGTTCCCCACCTTCTTTCCTAGTTGCTCCCTTTATTTGGAAGCTTTCCCCTCCAGCTGACGGGCAAGAAATGTATGCTCTCCAGAATCAGCTGATCCAGAATTAGCAAGAGGGAGATATTTAGAAATCTCACTCTGAAGAGATTGCAACAGAAAATGCTCTTTCTCCAGTGCCTTGCAGAATGGCAACAGTTGGGTACAGCTTCCCATCTTGGAGTCTTTGCATTGAGTAAAGCCCTCAAAAAACTTGGGCTTTTTTTTTCCCTCCAGTATTCAAGTCCCATACCAAATATGAACAATATTTAGAATATAATCCATAATTCACTAGCTACTTTCATTAAAGCATTGTTGTATCTCCACTAAACAAGCACTTAAGGCACTCAAGCACTCCGGAAGCTAAGTCATGGTTGTTCAAAACAGATGTTCTTTAACTTCAAACTCTTGGACCTTGCGAGACATTTATTCATTTCATTCTGTTTCAAGCCTGATCCACACATAAATAATTCTCTAGTGCTGGATTTGAACCTCCACAAAAATGTACTTCAAATGTAGTAGTGTATTGGGAAATAGATCACGTTGATGTTTTAAAAACAATTAACACAAGAAGATTGCTCGTTTCTAATGTGTTTTATTTATGGACACATTAATATATTGGCATGAACTTGAATGCTGGGACCTTGGGACATAGTTCAATGCAGCATATGTAGGCAAGAAGTAATTACTCAGTAATACTTTCGGACATTGTCTGTGAGTACAGACCTGATAATCAAAAAACCTTGAAATATATCAGTGAGATCACTGCATTTGATTTATTAATACACTACAAAGGCCATTTTCCAGCTTCTAAGACAGGAAATAAAAGATTTCTCATGTATTCTTCAAGAAATGGGGATGAAACCTGATTTTAATAATGAACTCGATAGAATGATAGCTGATGACTATTAGGCAACAAAGGCCCTGAAAATGGCAACTGTCTATTATGCTAACTGGTATAGCATTGTTTCCTTGGAAATTAACAGTCAGGGAGAACATCTCTCTTGCTCCTGACTATCTACCTAGTCTAAAAGTTCCCTAGGATAAGGGCCATGCTTTTGATGTGAGTATATACAGCAGTTTGGGCAAAATGGGTACATGACTACACATGTAATAACAAACATAAATTGCAGCAGCGCTGCTGTCAATTGGGTGCACAGTGCATTGTTTCCCTTTGGAAATGGCAGAAAATGTTTAGTTCATTAGACGTTCTAAGGTAATATGAGGCTATATCACCTTTTCCTAATCTCCTTTAATCACCAGCTCCTAGGCTGCTAAATGTGGATGACTCTAAAATTCCAATCCAAACAGGTACAATCACTTTTTTTTGCCAAGAAAGGTTGGACCAGATGATCCTTGTGGTCCCTTCCAGCCTGGTATTCTATGATTCCATGATTCTCTGATTCTATGATTCAGTGCATATTGTGCTTACCAGAATCATGCTGTGATTAAGCTTTTCTTCCTTTTGTATAAGAATACCTGAAATGTCCATGATACAATCTAAGTATCAGGCACTGAACTCACCTTGACGCTTGGAAGAGAACTAGCTTCTAGTGTTAAGTAAGCAGTCACATATTATACAGGTGCAAAAGGGGAAAGCTGAAGCTATAATTCTGTGTTTGAAAGGTGAGTGACAGAACATGTAAAATGTTCGTTTACTTGTCTGTCCCTGCTGCTGATTAGAGACATGGCTTTGTTTAGCACTGAATCTTAAGACAAGTGCCAGACTTCAATGCATACCCACCTAGGTGCTCTGTACTTAAAGAAGATAATATTTTTGTAACTAATTATGCTTTCAAGATGAAAATCAGCTGTCACATAGGTTGTGTTGTGTGGGAACAGTCAGATTTATACAGAAACTCAGATTTCTGGTGATTATCATCAAATAATATTCATTAGATAACTTTTTGCCCTAAGTTGAAAATGGAGTGGCAGTGGTTTTTGGCACAGTGTGAGGCTAATATCTGTAATTAAGAAAAGCTTAACAAGCATTTGTAAAGTACTTAGTCTGACCATTCTTACAAAAGTAGATGTTATGGCTTGATTATTTGTTCCTCATTATTTATTTATTCACCTATTGCCCTGTTTCAAAGGTTATGGAGTGCCTTTCCCTCTCTTTAACTTGTATGGAGTTTGAGAAATTGCACATATTGTTTACATGAAGCAGCAGCAAAAGTATGTAAATAAAAAACCTCTGTTTGTCTTCACTTCTTCACAGGGTTGTGGGGACTGAATGCATGGCCCATGTCTCAATTCTCTTTGGTCCTGAAACCAGCAGAAGTTTCAGCAGTAGCTGGGAGCTGCTCCCAGCTGGGATCCCAGGTCATTTTTAATTGCAGAGCATGGCACTGTGTGGAAGGTTAGGCAGGTGTTTGTTGTGAAGATTCCTGACAATGATACACCTTAGCACAACTATTTTTAGATAAATACCGTTAAAAGTTCATAAAGAGGCAAAAGGACCGTGCTCCTCACAAGAAGTGATGCAAGACATATTTGTGACATTTAACTACGGCATGTCCAGAAAGCAATTCCCTAGTCCTTACCTGTCCTCATTAAAAATATACAAGGAAATCTGGCTCCTCACTTCAGATGCTCTGACTCTCACCTAAGCCCGTGATAGACCATATGTTCATCTGCTGTGCAATGTGAGACACTCACCAGCAGTTTGATCCTGTCATGGAGCTGGAATTGCCCTTGTTAAACATCAAGTCCATAGGCAAGGCAATTTAGCCTAGGAGAGGTGATAAAAGCATCTGTCATTTCATCCTACCTGGCCTCATACCTTTCTGAAAGAGATGTTCGGCTCCTTAGCTCCTTGCTACGATGTCCAACAACAATGTCTGTTAAAGCATGATGTCTGTGAATACCTGCCAGTCTCCATTTCTAAAGAAAAAAGAGCTATTTGAGAGAATGCATGGCGCTTGTGGACGTACGACGGAAGTTAAGAGGAAAAGAAAGATTAGATCCATGGAGATTCATAGACCTCACCCTTCTTGACTTTCCCAAGGTAATATAGGAAGTTTGTGACAGAGAAAGAACTGAATTTTTATTTCCCAAGTCCTGAATTCTCACCCAGCCACTGAATTTTAATGATTTTTAAATGATCCTTAGATAGACTAGATTCAAATTGTTGACCCAAAAGTGAAAATTTCTTCATCCCGTTACTGGAGGGTTATCTTGTTACTGGTCTCCTGAGCCATCCAGTACCTACAAAACTATTTAGGAAAGGCAAATTATCTGCGGGTATTGCTGTACAATAAAAACCATCTCATCTGCATCTACAAAATTGCATAGTAAAATCTATTGACTGTAACCCGATAGGGAGAAGTTTCTCTTGACCATTATATTTCCTGCTGAGGATGATAAAAAAAGCTTTCTCATCAGAATGTTTCTTCCTCTCTTGCTGCAACATTTATCTACAGAATTGAGAGAATGTGTAAACATGTTCTGGTTTGGGAGAGTCAAAAAAAAGGCAGAAGCTTCCCTGAAACTAAAAAAAAAAAAAAGTTAAAAGGAAGAGTAGAATACAGGAGAAAAAAAATAAATAAAATAAAATAAAATAAAATAAAATAAAATAAAATAAAATAAAATAAAATAAAATACAGTACAATACAATACAATACAATAAAATAGGAGTCTAGTCCTGTATAATTAATACATACAAAACCTCTATTAAAATTGATTAAATTTTGAATCAAGATTGAAGGAGCAAGAGTCCCAGTTTAGACATTTCAAGCAGCTGAGAAGATCTATGATTACAGAAAATATTCACCTTTCACCTAGAAGAGACTAAGAGGTAGTTTATTTTGATGTGATTACTGAACATCTGCTTAATGCCTTATGTGCATCTTTCCTGCCTCTGGACAGGTAAACTGAGGAAATAAGACTTGGAATTTTCAAACATCTTCATGAGGATTTACTTTTCACTACATTTTTAGGAATCTCCCCCTGGGTTCAAATTGAAGCTTCAAACAGTTCAAGAATCTGTTCAAGGAGCTCAAAAGCAGTCACGACCACAACCATCTTGGACAAAGAGTAGAAACCAGGTATTTCATAGTATCCTTGCCCAGATTCAGGCAGAAAGACCTCTGTCTCCATCCTGGGGATCCACACCTTCAGTAAGGTTCTGGAATAAGCAATTTGTCTTATTAACAAGCTCACTTACAAGACTCAGTCAAAATCACAAAAATAATGGTGCCAGCTTATGCCGGACTCCTTTGCTCTGACTGATCACTGAGCAGCATATGGTAGCAATCACAAGGTAAATTTAAAAGAGTGCAACCAAAAAAACCTAAAAGGCCTCGGGAGCTGAAATTCCTGGGAAATGCAAGAGACAAAATGGATAAGATAAGCAGCATTTTCACAAGTCAATGAACAAGCACCATTCAGGTAAACTGGAATGTAATACAATACAACTCAACAGAACTGAAGTCTCTGAAGCTCTTGATATGCTTCTGAGTTTTGATTTAATTTGGGTGGAAAACACTAGGTCTGAAAATTTTGCAATACAGAATTGAGTCGAGTACCGTGTTGCACCTAAAAACACAGCAAGTACAGGAATGCACTGAAAGACAGTGCACACAACATGGTGGCAAGTGATCTACAGTAGAAAAGCCACTCTCGCTGTCCAGCAGAGCTGAATGCATGAGAGCAGGCTGGACTTAAATCGTGCTTTGCAGTAAAAATCATTCTAAGATACAGGCTCCTGGAAGGTACAGAATACCAGCTAATAAAGAGATTCAAAGTTTAAAAGCAAAGGGAGACTCCTGGTCCAGAACAACACTCACAAGTAAATTTCTCTAAGCAGAGCCTAAGTGTACCATGAATCAGAGTCACAAGACCATGTACTTTTGTAGTATAGGAGAATAATAAAATCTATAGGAAATACTTTCTTGTCAGTTGTGTGAATATTGTAAATACAGAAAAAGTGTGCTGTGCCTGCTGTTACTTACATGCACAACACATGTTTAACCATCACAATCATTTGAGAATGAAAAAAGACGCAAAATCTTCACAAAGTTTTTCTTGCAGGAATACATCCAGGTATACTTACTGCTCTGTCTATGATGCTTTTCACATGTAATTTCTCACCCAGAAGAACGCACAATGCTTATGGAAAATTAGTAATGAATGTGCAGTACATTTGCAGATTATGTTTTGATATCCATTTTTTTTTCTCCTTCCAGCATTCTTTTGTTCAACTTCTTTAACTTTACAGGATTATGGAGATATGGAAAATGCTGACTATGTTGCCGGAAAATATGGAGAATGGGTATATTACAAAAATTAATTCCAACACCACACAAATAGTATTTTCAAGTTTTTCTGTTGCTGCTGTAGTTAAAGAAGTAATGGCAAACACACGGTTATCATTTATCAGGTAAAATCCATAAAAGGACACTTTAATAGGTCTAAAGATTGTAATAGTAGACCAAAGCTGTAACGAATATAGCCCATCTGATGGATGAAAGTTTTGACAATACCACAGGACATCTGGGAGGGAGACCAGTTAGACAGCAAGGAAATTTTTCCACTAAAATAAATAGTTCTGTTTAGTTACCAACAACTAAAATTACAATATGCAGCAAATATATTGTAGTTCAGTGTCACCAACATTTTTCAGTGTTCGGATAAGGGCTAAAGGTTAAATTCCTTATATTTTGAGTAGCAGTTTTGTTGTTAAATGTAAGATATCTAACCATTAAGGCAGTCATTATTCTCCTGCTGGTTTGGTCTGATTAATTCTGATAATATTAAACAGCAATTCATTTTATCCCTCCACATCACAAGTCCTGCTGAAGGAGATAAGTGGCTGATAAAAGATCTCTGAGAACAGTTATAAATTATTCACTCTAAAAGAATAATAAAAGAGCTATGCAGAGCTGAGTAAATCCTCCATATATTGCACATAACTTACTTAGAAACCTTCACCAAATTACAGTCAATAATCTTCACTGTCAACCTGCTGTTGCCCAAACTTTTGCACTAAACCTGGTCATCCATCTCGATTATTTTCTCCATTTTTTGTAGTTAACAAGTAATCGTCATTTCAGGAGCTTTCTTTCTCCTTCCTTTTGATTTGTATTTCCCTCTTTGAAAATGCATACTTCAGTAGAAATGGTCAGCACATCATCTAAATAGGGACCCACTAGAGGGATCCATCCCATTTCCTCTTGGGACAGATATTCCAAGGGAGGCAGCTGGTAATAAACTGGATCTACAGGGCACTTTTTAAATATATGCATGAGTGAAAAGCAATATATCTTGACTTATTTTGACGTAAATAACTGATGGCAGGAATGGCAACCATTGGCATACTGTGAATTTAGATATTTTATGACTCTAAGATCTGAGCTGTGATACACATGCTCTCCTGGGGAAAACAAAAATAAAATAAAACCAACTTTGATAACTCTGAATAGCAATGGTTTTTGCATTTGGTTCCTATGCTGTGCTGAAAATATCATCCAAACTTAATGAAAATACTACAGACACTTTTTCAAACTAAGCATATTTGCGTCCTTTGAGTATCTCAGGACTGTGATACCTTTGAAAAGTTTGCAAGTATTTATTAAATTATCTGTTTCTTTTTCCCTACACCAGCAACTAACTAGAAATGTTTGAAGCAATGTAGACTCTTTCTCCCATTAAATTTGGTGTAAATACTAAAAATATTGCATCATTGCTTATTGAATTGTTATCTGACATAGAGTAGTTCATCATCAGGCAGATACTGTAATGGCCTACATTTGAGTAATTGTACTAATGAAATTTAATTTTTAATGATGCAAACATTACGTGTGGTACACAGCACTGTTTCCTAAAACTAGAGTCTCAGATCAGAGACCTACAAAGTTTTCCCTGATCTCTGCACCACCTTCTTGTTATGTGACTGTCTGAGTGAATTAGTTTTTAACCCTCTGGCAGCAGCAGCCTGGGCAGGCTAATGAGACAACTCAGATGCTCCTGGGGCCAGCAGGAGCAGCAGGTAATTTGGACGACTGTGTTTCATTTGAAAGCTGCTGTTTATTCTGGACATGTGCAGTCCTTTTCACCTGTTGCTGCTGACTTGAAGGACCTTGCCATCTTCGTAACACGAGGCCTCCTTGTCAGTTGCTCTGTGTGGCAGTTGCACATCCCCCTGAGATCCAGAGCCTTCAATGGGGCAGTTGATGGCTCTTTAGCACCTTTTGTGCCCCACTGTGCCTGTCCCCACATACACACCCAGGGTGGTACCAAGGTGCTGATAGTCACATCCTCCCCTACCCCGGGGCAGGGTGACTTCACCTCCACCAGCTGGTGGGGCAGGAGGGGTGGGACCCTTGGTCAATTGACAGGGTCCTTCACAAAAGAGATGCCCAGAGTACCTGCAAAGCTTCTGGACTATGTTGTAATGCCCACAGCCAGATCTGACCTGGCTATAAAACAGGGTCCCCGCTGAAGACCCCCTTTGAGTGGTCTTCTCAGAGCAGCGGGTCTGTGAACTGGAGCCCTCACCTTAGACTGGAATACCATCTAAGGAGACTTCCCAGGATTGAGAGTGCCTCACCTCCTCATTTGGGTGAGTGGTTATTTACTGAATATATCCTTGAATGAGTCCTTGTCCAACCCAGGCAAGTGTGAGCCCTCACCTCACCCAGGCGAGTGATTATTTCTTGTGGATACCCTGGAGTCAGAGGGCTCTGGTTTTGTTTCTTGTGAGTGTATGCTTGCACATAGTGGATCCTCATTATTCTTATGTCTTTGTACCCCAATAATCTCCTCAACTGATACCTGAACCTGTATTTTATGTTATTGGAGTGCTAAATTATTGTATAAACCATATTTCTAGTTGGTTTATTGGCTATACTGTTCCGGCTAGAATAAAGTCTGTTTCAGAACTTGTTGTCTGCCTAAAATTGACTTTTGGGGTGCCTCCATGACACTCAGATACTAAGGCAACCAGGATAGATAGGTACACTCTAGGAGCAGAGCATTATTACAGGGGATATGAACAGGTTACATCACACCACAGCTTTTGGCCCTTCTGTAGCTATCCTATATCCTTTCTGAGCAATAAACATGTACTGTATGAACCCTCCTAATGAAAGAAAAACAAGGGATCTTGTGATGAAACTTAGTCTGGGTGACCATATCACCATTAGATGCCAAACTAAATGATAAAAGGTTGCAAGGTTGTGATATCTAAATTGAGTCATTTGATTTATGAATTCTAAAATACTGAATTTTCTTCCAAGCCTGACAAAGCAATGCAGAAGGAATTAGATCCCTTTTTTTGCCACACTTCTGAATTATCTCAGTACATATCCAGTAAGATTCTGTGGTAACACTGAGTAGTTGGACCCCACATCTTCCACAACTGCGACCATGTAACAGCTACTGAACACCACAGTCTGGAGCCTGGGTAAGAAAAGCACGTGTGCCTCGTTGAGCAGCAGTCCTATTCAGACCAGCTGCCACGCAGACAAACAATCCCCAGAGGAGCAAGATGTGGTAGTGGAACTGTCAAACACCTGGAAACAGTTGCTAACATTAATGGCAGTGGGACATGTCTTGTTCTGTCACCAGCTGCAATCATTGCTGTGGTTGCAGGAGCCAACTCACGCACAGTGGTAAAGAGTTTGACGAAAGAAAACGGAAGACCAAGCACTTGACACTCTGTGATTAAGTGGTCTCATTCTTTAAGAGATTGTTACAGCATCACACTTAGTGAGAAATTTGGCTTAGTCCCTCAGTAAAAAATTAACATTTGCTGAAAATAAGAGAAAAACAACTGTTTGGTTGTTTAGTTAGGGAAACACACCATAATTTGCAATTTCTTGCAAAGGTTGTAATTTAGATACAAAGTTAGAGCCACAGAAAATCTGTATCGCAGCAACAATCTGACACAGTTCAGTAGATCCTACGTCTATTTTGTGCATTAGGAAGGAAGAATTACTGCACTATTTGTTTTAAACAAGCACCAAATAGAAGATCACCTTCCTTTCATATCAAGCTTGGTTAAGAGACAATAAAAATTTATCTAACTGCAGATACATTTGATCTTTGGCATAATAGTCAGTTGTCATGGGGACAGGTTCTATAGAGAATAAATTGCTTGTAAAAATGAGTTGGCGGCCAGTCTCATTAGCAAGATATCCTGTATTTGGCACTTGCTGTCAATCTCACTGGACAAGCTGATGAGGTTTGTGTCCCTAATAGCAGCAGTATGCATGTGCTGGGCAAAGGAGTTTTAATATGCTTGATTTCAAGATGTCAAAAGCCTGCCATCTGTTAAAATCAGCAAAGTCCAATGGGCAAGACCCCAAGCAATGGCAAGGAAGGGGACAGTCTCCATCCCACATCTCTTGGTGACAGAACACAGAGACCACATCAGATCCCCAGAGGTCTCTTGCTTGAGACATGCACAAACAGAAATTGAGGTAAACTTTCAGATTTGTTGTTCTTAAACAAGTCAAAACACCACTCTGCTGATGATCATTTCTGGAGTCCTATACTTCGCTGACTGACTGGCGCTCCCACACTCCAGCCAATTATTTATTAACCTTGAGGATCATGCACTCAGAAGGAATTTTTGATGGCTAATCTTCTTTGCAAAGAATGAATGGGTGATGAAGCCAGACTTGCTGCTTTAAACAGTGATTGTTCAAGTGGAAAATTTAAAATTTAGTATACTTCGTTTTTAGGAAGCTGATTTAATAGATCTTTTTGAAAACAGGTTCTATAATTTCTGGATTCCTGAACTGGTGACATTTTTAGGGAGTCTTATGTCAGAGACTCATTTCCTGCTTCCAACCTTTCCATCTTTCTCAAACTGAGCACTCCAAAAACAAAGATAGGGAGTAAATTCGATCTCGTACTCATAGTGAGGGAAATTAGGCTTTTAAACACTGGTCTTACAAAAGGATGTCTAAGAAGACGTTCATTGTCCATATGTTCTGTATGGTGTTGTGTGGATTGCAGAATAACCTTTTGCTCCTTGCTCTTTCCATCACTTCCCTTTTAATGCAACAATCATAATAAAAACAGAGAACATTTTATGAGGGTTCCTGATATATAGCATTTAATATCCCACAAACATTATCACAAAGCATTTTATGGAGCAATGCACTATGTTGTCAAAGTGCACTGACTTGCAAGTATACATGCCAGCCCTATTATGAAAAGAGTAAGGCTATCATGAATCCTTGTACTACTGGCATTTAAACTGCAGTGATTTACTGAGTGAAGGCATATTAGTCAGGGCACTGAGCCCATGCTCCTTTCCTTTGTTGAGTTGTCCCATAGGACCTTTCAAATTCTTTCCTTGAACATATCAATAAGAAAGGAGCAAGGAGATTAAACATCTGTCTTTACACTTCTACCTCTCAGGTATCCAGTTGTTTCCAGAGAATATGAGAGTTAAAGTCCCATACAGTAGATATCTTACAAAGGAATAGTAAGATAGGGGAACTGAAATATCACAAGAGGAAAAAAAACAGTTTATTTCACTGTTAAATATCCTCAGATATTATTGAGTTAATTGGGTAGCAATCAGCCTCAGTGCCACACAGATATGTGTTCTTCTTAAGTTTTACAGACAAGCAATGTGACACAGAAACAAGATTAAAAATTTTCCAATGCAAATGATGAATCAGACAAAGCATGATCCTTTATAGAACATTACACCTCAATTTCTGCTATGCTGTATGGTGATATGAAGAATTTCACATCAAGTTGTGATTTCACAGCTAGTCTTTAACTTTGTATACACGCACACACACAAAAGAAAATAAGGTCCTTGGCAAGCTCCCTGAGATAAAGAAAATTAAGAAGTACTAATGATATAAATATTGCACTACAGAACAGGCACTCTAAAAATAGCTCTACCCACCTTCCTCTATTTCCTGCAAATAATCTTCACCAGCCTAACACTCCTTCCCCAACATTAACAGCAGAAGAAAGCTTATGTGGTACTGGCTGCACATAGAGAGATATTGAAAGAGAGAGAGTATAGCTGGATAGGAGTCATGTAAAGAAATACAGATAAGCAGGCAAGATATTCTCGGTTAGCGTTGAGTTCTCAGGGATTAGACTTGAGTTGCTAAACTACCTTTCTGGATCTAATACTAAAGTTATAAGCTAAACTCACTGAAGTTCAACAGTGACCGGCTACACAAATTGTAGAGGAAAATTAACTTTGCTTTGATGTTTAAACACGAACTTTACAGCAGAGCTGCAACCAGATTCCTCAGTTGTAAGGAACAGATTGCAAGTACCAGACAGAAGCAAGCTTCAGCAATACAGAGGAATTTGTATATTCCCAGTTCACAACAATATTTTGTGGCCTGGGTCTGTCTCTGTTGATGACTGGCCAACATGGTGAAGTTGTGGAACGGAGATTTGCTCAATTTGACTTTTTATGAAAACGATTTCTCCTGATAAGCACCCTGCCTCCTCTTCTCTTCTCTTCTCTTCTCTTCTCTTCTCTTCTCTTCTCTTCTCTTCTCTTCTCTTCTCTTCTCTTCTCTTCTCTTCTCTTCTCTTCTCTTCTCTTCTCTTCTCTTCTCTTCTCTTCTTTTTTCTCGTCTCGTCTCGTCTCGTCTCGTCTCATCTCTCCTCTCCTCTCCTCTCCTCTCCTCTCCTCTCCTCTCCTCTCCTCTCCTCTTCTCATTATTTCCAAAGGCAATGAACAGGTTCAAAGCCTTACATTATTGAACTTTAATTAGGAGCCTAGTTTGCATACATTTTAAATGTTAATCACTGTTGAGTGAGCTGGTGAACTTTGATGGGTCACAACCTTCTTACTACCAGAATAGTTTGTAGCCCTCACTGCCTGTTGGAATTGGTGCCAGAAGCCAAACAGGGTAGGACACGATTGGACAGCATGGCATCCTCTTCAGAAATGTATGTTCATTACAGAGGTAAAGGTATTAAGTAGAGAATTTGAGCTGAATCAAACATGACTTATTTCTGAACTGTGCCTTGGTGTCTATGTTTCTTCAGGCATTATCTAGTGACTGTAATTTCAGATATTAGTTTTAAAATGGTAAATTGCAGCAGATAAACTGTACAGAAATTGTATTTATTATGCTATGCTTACAATGAGTAGCAATATAATAAACAGATATTGCAACTCAAATTATGTAGTAAAAATGAAAGAAATTCAGTACTAGAATAATAACAATTCATTTGCAGCTTCAGTTGTTCTCACCTGGGTTTATATTTTCAAAAAAATAGCATTTTAAAGAACATGTTTCTACATTTCCATGTAGCCAGACTGATGAGGAAGGACAAACACTTGAAAAGTGCAGCTACACAAGGTGCTTGAAGATAGAAATTATTTCCTTAAAGTGTTTAATCATGCTTTCCAAAACCACTTCCTCTGGTGACCTAATCATATAAATCATAGTAAAAGGTTAAAGACAAAGTTCAATTACACCAAATTAGATGTGATAGTTTCTCTGAAATGGATTACCTTCCATTAAAGAGTGAGCTCATTCCCCTAAATAACCATATTCTTTGCATGGCTTCTGGACTGAAAGCTGATACTCTGTCACACACTTGTATGGATGGACTTTCTTTCTCCTTAAAACTCTACTGCATTGGAAAATAGAAACCAGTCATATAGCCACTTTGTTCTAGAAAGTAAGCATTTCACTACTGCCTTATTCCATGCAATGAAAATGTTATGTGTGACTTGAGATTTCTACAGAAATTCCCTGAAACCCTGCCTGTTTCACAGCAGTGAAAATGAAAGCATAGAGGTACAATGGGAGAGCATGGAGCTGGGAAATGTCCCACTCCTAGACCTATGCACTGCATGATATGCTTCCTTCTGTCCCCCAGATTAGTTGTTTCTATTGCAAATGTCTTATTCTTATGGATTTATTTTGGGTGATGTCAATGTTTTTGCTGGGTTAATGTTTGGAAAGCTGAAGTCATCGTCCTTCCAAGGAACTGGTGAAAGATGGCTTCCACGTTGTGCTGGCTGTTGAGAATACTAAAAAAGTATCAGCCCAGCTGCCCTCTCTGAAAGTCAAAAAATTGCTCTCGTCTGGGAGTAATCAAAGAGAAAGATGCCATTCACTTAACAGGTGATAATGCAGTAAGAAGCAAGGGGAAGCAATAAGCCAGAGCAAGCAAAGGTGTTACACTGCCCCTACATTTAGCAGCATCAACAACATAAGCCTGAAAAAGCTTTCATTGCATACATTTTAGAAGATATTGGATACTAGCCAAAGGTTTTGGCAGCTGCAGACTAGATGGCAGGCACACAAAAGGTGGCAGAAATTGCGTGATGTTATGGCGGAAATATATCAGCTAGATGGATCTTCTAAAAGATCATCCCGAAGAATGACTTAACAATCCTAACATTCAAAATAAAATCTTTAGATTTAAGGATCAGCATTCAGTCCAAGAAAAGAGGACAGGGTTCATATCTCTGAAAAATGTTCTAATTTCAGGTTCTTCTCTCATCTGGTAAACAACATTTTATCAGCTCAGATAATGGTGTACACTTTTTAAAGTTATCTTTTAAATGTGTGCCTTAAAGACATCCAAGTACCTTAATATATATTTTTAACAAACAAAGCCAGCCTAAGACATTAGTGGGCACTTTTTAATTACAAACTTCCCAAATTTCCACGCTATAAATTACTACACAAAAAGATCCTAGGTCAAGCTTTCAGAAAAATTGGTACAAGACAGCTGCAATATGTAGGAAAAACAACTCACACAACCACATTTCTTTCAGGCCAAATTGCAGCTGAAATTTTTGCCATCCAAACAACATAGAGGGGCTCCAGTACATGTGAAAATACAGCCAGCACACTGGCAGGCAACCAGTTCTCTGCTGGTAGCCTGCTAATTACAAAGTAGTTTCAGTAGAATACTGTAATTATTAAGAGTTAATTAGGACTTTATAGTGTAGCTTTCATAGCAGTACTTGAACTTAATTATGAAAGAGGGAACAGGCTTGTTCCCACAGTAAAGAGAGTACATACATCTTTACAAAGGAAATTATAATAAGAAACAAAATAAATTTTATTCTCATGCAGATAGTAAAATTAAGGCAACAAAGGTGATGGCATGAACTTGACCTACTTGAAAGTGGGCAAAGTGCCATTCAAACAGATGCCTGCAAGTGTGGGTAGCCAAGAACAAGAGTAAAATTCGCAGCTGAACATCCTGACAGTCTCTAATTAAAAGATTGCCTCCCTACAAGTATCTAATCTGGGATGCATAGTCTTAAAAAATAAACTTTTCCATGCTCATTTGAGGAAAAGTTTATCCAGCTTCTGTCAGGGAGACCGAGTTGAATAGAGGCTCCTATTCCAACCTGTCTGTACATACTTACCAAATCAAACCATTGTCCCTTCTTTTCCATTTAGCTGAGCAGGCTTGAGAACACCTAACACACATGGAGAAAAAGTAGGCAAGGTTTGTTTAGGGAGCACTCTTGGCTGATTTTTGGTATTAAAATCAAGTATAGCATCAACATTAATTAAGATATGACATAGAACATTTCCAGTCCTGCTAGCTAAGGGTTTTGGACACAAACTAGCCAGCTTCAAGCCTCTGCAATAGAGTAAGTACACCATGGCCAGACGCACTGAATCCTGGCCCTACTAAAACAATACAACACTGTGATCATTTCATTGAGCACTGAATTTCTCAACTGAGTTCAGGTATCTTAAAATTATATTTAAGTCTAGAATTTCGCATATTCATAGCCATTCAGGTGCAACTGAGCAGAGCAGAGATCACTTTTCAGAGACAGACCTTTTCTTCCCTGGTTGTTGAGACCGTTTTTTTCAGTGGTAGTATGACAGTGAAGGCCTTTGGACAGTATGTCACTCTGATCAGGCTGACAGTACTGTAAAACAACTAGTAATACAGAAAGCTGTAAATATTGTGTTTGATCCAGATATAACTGCCTGCACATACAGGTTACAGCCCTGAATTTGCCCTCCATTTCAAGTAGAAAAAATGAAAATATCAGTGCATAGTGAGCAGCCAGGCTTCTCCATTGATGTTGCACATCTGATATATTTGCACAGCCTTTGCAGACACATCTGCATCCAATTTTTTTTTCAGACAAATATGTAATCATTATGTTCCAGTTTTGTTAGGCCCTGAAAACACCATGTTTAAGATAATGCAGAAAACCCTACCAAGAACACCACGTCAGGCTAATGAAGCGGCATGGCTTTCAAAATGGTGTTTGCTCCTATTAGGTGGCTTTGAATGTAACCAGAGAGAGAGCAAGACAGACTGCAAACTCCAGCGAGGGAGATTGCCGTCAGCTCACAGTGAGCACGACTAAACAGGTACACTCATTTCTGAAACAGGCCTTCAACAAACCAATGGAGCAGGCACTGGCCTTCCACACCATGTACACTCCCATGATTACCAGTGAGAGTCTCTTCATTGTGTTCAGAGCCCCCCTTCACGGCTAAAAGCTTTTGAGCTTCCAGAGTGTTAAAGATGACCTGAAAATTTGGCTAAACATCCTCTTTCCTGAACAGCCTTAGGCTTCTCTACCACCAGTTCAAAGTGACGCTAGCAGATAGTGACGAGGACAATATGCACTCCGTACACTTCTCTTAAGGCAATTATAATGTCAAGAGGGGACAAAACAAATGAATGAATCTCAGGAGACAGGATTTAGGAGATTAATGGTAGGTAATTAGCTACCTGCACTCTGTGCAATATTATGCTGCCTGGCCTTTCTTTTGTGCTTTCAATGTAGATTTTCTGTAGGGTGTGGCTCAGACAGTAGTGTAAAGATGAGAGAAGTTAAAATTTCTGGTCCTGCTACTGGAACTTTTTTCATTGCAATTCCCTCCACTGCATTTACATGTGAGTAAATTTCTCTGAATATTTGAGAAGTACTTCACAGCCTCACAAGATACAGAGGAAGGATTCAAGGATTCAAAATTCACATGCACTCAGGCTGAGAGACATACACACCTGTGCACTCACATATCCCAGACATGCAAGAATAGAATGTGATTCCTCCACCTGTAGAGCACTATTCCTATATCATCAGGTTCTTCATCCTAATCTTCCAGTGTAAATACAACTTTCATGGCATTCCAGTGTCATCATATCCATGTGGAGCAGGAGAGTTGGCTCTTTCTTCAAAAAGAAAGGAAGGAGAAGATTGTCCTTTGCTCACCTCTCTGTCGAGTCCCTGTTTATCAGTTTTTTCTGAAGGGGTAATTCTCTAGACTTACCAACCTCAACAGCATTGGCAGCAGAATAAAATTTTTGACTATTTGTTCATTGTTATGTTGCCACATTTGGGGTGGTGGAGGGACCCTACCAGGTTTCCATATGTCAGGCAGAGTGCCCAAAAAATGCCACTGCACACATGAGAACTCTTCTGTACATGTCCTAGTCCCTTCTGCCCTAGTCTACTCTTGCTCTGTATGCATTATGATATACCCACAAAAGGGCCAGGATGCTCTGGGTTCATCAGACCAAACCTGGTTGAGAAGCATCAGAGAGGCAGAGAAGGACATAGACTGGTGTGACCAAGCTCTGGCCTCCCTGAGACATGAAAGGCCACCACCAAGTAAATAAGACCAAGAGAGTCCATTCCCCTCCACCCTCTTGACTGAAGACAGTAGGTCAAGGAAAAGAGGTGAATGGAAATAAGTCCACACTTGTGGTAGCAGGCGAAACATCCCCTTGCCCACCTCACCCTCCCAGATGCCTCTATATAGCAGGTACAAGGCTCTGGAAGTGCAAGGCCAGTCAATGGCCAATGAAAATGAAGGAGCATCTACACCACAGGTGCTCACACAGCCTGAAAGGCTTACCTCACGTATTACGACCATCTCCACAAGAAAGAAAATAAGGGTTATAGTTGTAGGTGGCTCCCTTCTAGGGGGTACAGAGGCTCCAATACACTGGAAGGACCCTTCTCTTAGGGAGGTCTGCTGCCTTCCTGGAGCCAGGGTTAAGGACATCACCACGAAACTTCCTATCCTGATGTGGCCCTCAGACTACTACCCATTACTGGTCTTTCATGTGGGTGGCATTGAAACACAGAATCACAGAATGTTAGGGATTGGAAGAGATCTCGAAAGATCATCTAGTCCAATCCCCCTGCCAGGGCAGGAACACCTAGGTGAGGTTACACAGGAAGGCGTCCAGGCGGGTTTTGAATGTCTCTAGAGAAAGAGAATCCACAACCTCCCTGGACAGCCTGTTCCAGTGTTCCGTCACCCTCACTGAGAAGAAGTTTCTTCTCAAATTTAAGTGGAACCTCTTGTGTTCCAGCTTGAACCCGTTACCCCTTGTCTTACTGTTGGTTGTCACCGAGAAGAGCCTGGCTCCATCCTCGTGACACCCACCCTTTATATATTTATAAACATTGATGAGGTCACCCCTCAGTCTCCTCTTCTCCAAGCTAAAGAGACCCAGCTCCCTCAGCCTTTCCTCATAAGGGAGATGCTCCACTCCCTTCATCATCTTTGTGGCCCTGCGCTGGACTCTCTCCAGCAGTTCCCTATCCTTCTTGAACTGAGGGGCCCAGAACTGGACACAATATTCCAGATGAGGTCTCACCAGGGCAGACTAGAGGGGAAGGAGAACCTCTCTCGACCTACTAACCACCCCACTTCTAATCCACCCCAGGATGTCTTCTTGGCCACGAGGGCACAATGCTGGCTCATGGTCATCCTGCTGTCCACCAGGACCCCCAGGTCCCTTTCCCCTACACTGCTCTCTAATAGGTCATTCCCCAACCTATACTGGAACCTGGGGTTGTTCCTGCCCAGATGTAAGACTCTACATTTACCCTTGTTATATTTCATTAAATTTTTCCCTGCCCAACTCTCCAGCCTGTCCAGATCTCGCTGGATGGCAGCACAGCCTCTGGCGTGTCAGCCACTCCTCCCAGTTTGGTGTCATCAGCAAACTTGCTGATAGTACACTCAATTCCCTCATCCAAGTCGTTGATGAATATATTGAACAGTATTGGTCCCAGAACTGACCCTTGAGGCACTCCACTAGATACAGGCCTCCAACCAGACTCCGCCCCATTGACCACGACTCTCTGGCTTCTCTCCTTCAGCCAGTTTGCAGTCCACCTCACTACCCGATCATCCAGTCCACACCTCCTCAGTTTTGCCGTGAGGATGCTGTGGGAGACGGTGTCAAATGCTTTGCTGACGTCAAGGGAGACCACATCCACCGCTCTGCCATCGTCAATCCACCTTGTTACGTCTTCATAAAAGGCTATGAGGTTGGTCAAACACGACTTCCCCTTGGTGAAGCCATGTTGACTGTCCCTGATGACCCTCTTATCCTTGATATGTCTTAAGATGGCACCAAGGATAAGGTGTTCCATCACTTTCCCAGGGATGGAGGTGAGACTGACTGGTCTATAGTTGCCCGGGTCCTCCTTCTTGCCCTTTTTGAAGACCAGAGTGACATTTGCTTTCTTCCAGTCCTCAGGCACCTCTCCCGTTTCCCAAGACATGGCAAAGATGATGGAGAGTGGTCCAGCAATGACTTCAGCCAGCTCCCTCAGCACCCGCAGGTGCATGCCATCTGGACCCATGGATTTATGGATGTCCAGATTGCTTAACTGGTCCCTAACCCAGTCCTCATCAATTAAGACAAACTCCTCCATCACCCTGCCTTCCTCTGGGGCCTCAGGGGTACGGGGCTCCTCAGGACAGCCTCCGGCAGAGTAGACAGAGACAAAGAAGGCAGTCAGTAACTCTGCCTTCTCTGTATCTTCTGTCACCAGGGCACCCACCCCATTCATCAGTGGGCCTACATTGCCTCTGGAGTTAGTTTTATCTGCCATATATTTGAAGAAGCTCTTTCTGTTGTCCTTGACCCCTCTCGCCAGGTTTAACTCTAAGGAGGCCTTAGCTTTCCTAGTTGCCTCCCTACATCCTCTGGCAACAGCCTTATATTCTTCCCAAGTGGCCAGCCCCTCCTTCCATGATTTGTAAACCCTCCTCTTCCACTTGAGTTTGCCCAGCAGTTCCCTGTTTAACCACGCAGGTCTCCTGGCTCCCTTCCTTGACTTCCTGCGCGTTGGGATGCACTGATCTTGAGCTTGGTAGAAGCAGTCCCTGAATGTTAACCAATGAAGTTGCAACCCACAATCCAAAGGCAATTAAAAGAGACTTCAGGGCCTTGGGACAGCTGGTGAGGGAATCAGGTGCACAGGTTATTTTCTCCTCTCTTCTTCCAGTCATGGGCAGTGACATTAGAAGAAACAGATGGGTACACTCTATTAACACATGGCTCCATGCTTGGTGTCACCACCACAGTTTTGGCTTTTTTGATAATAGGATGGCCTACCAGGTTTGCTGGCGTCTGAGGGAGTTCACCTTACACATAAGGGGAAGAGAGTCTTTGCACACAATCTAGCAGGGCTCATTGACAGGGCTTTAAACTAGATATGATGAAGGAGGGGGATGTAATGGGGCTCACCTGTGACATGCTGTGGAACAAGACAGCAAGCATAGAGACACAAGGTGAAGCAGGCTCTAAACTGATGACCTTGGGAGGCAGGGTCCAAAGTGGTGATGCTCATGCCATCACATCCACCTGGGGAACGTGACAGACCAACCAGAGCAGCAACAAATATTCCTTAGCTGCCTCCCAAGATAAGAACAAGAAGACCAACCATATCAAAGGTACACATGCCTGGGGTGGATCCTTCTGCACTTCTCATGAGAAATCCACATGCTTGAGTGCTTCCCTGAAGTGTCTATACACCAACATGTTGTTGTGCATTGATAAGGATCATGGCCAAAAACGTGACAAAACTAGTTCCTCCAGCTCCAGGACTCAGGAGATGACACATTCAGTACAGGATGAACTGCGATTTACATATCAACGACAAGCTAACGAGCCACAGCCCAGGCGAGCTGGCCTATACCGGTGGTGGGGGATGTCCTGGAGGGCACATAGCTCCATCTTCTGATATGCCCAGCTTGGCACACAAAGGGGAAAAGCTGAGACCCTTCTTGTCGATCTTTCACAATCACCCCTTCCCCCCAGACTTCCCTTTACTCAGAGAGCTATAAAAAAAGGTCACCTAAGACAGCACTGGTAGGGAAGCCACCACCCTGAGGACTCTCTGCCAGGGAACCCACCACCCTGAGGACCCTCCGTGCACCAGCCCCGCCGAGGGAACTGGACCAGAAACCCAAGGACACTGCGCTCCTGAACTACAAACCCCAGCATCCTCGTCGTGGGATGCTGGAGGCCACACATCATCATACACCACGCTGCAGAGTCGTAAGAGTGGTTGGATCCCTCACTCTTTTCTTTCTTCCTTTCTGTCTGCTCTTTCCTTCTCTCCTTTTTTCTATATCCCTATTTCTTTGTCTCTCCTTCTGCGAGTGATACATTATTCTCTTTCCCTATCTCTTATACCTTAGTTTTCCTTCCCTCTCTACCACTCTCTTTCTCTCTTTTTCCTTTTGAACACATAAGAGTAACATCATCTTAAGCTCTGCTGTTGGATTCTTGTTAAGTTTTGTATTATAGCTACTAATGGTTGCCAATACATTACTCGTAGAAGGACTTTTGCTGTTAAAGTGTTGATAAGTTCTGTGATATCATAAAATATTTTTGCCAAGCCACTATTCGCGGTATCTAGTGTTACAACATGTACTTTTAGTAAAATTCATAATAGAATTGGATCCCTGGGGTGATTGTCTGCCATTCATTTCACATAACCACGCAGAATTAACCCAGAGTTAACTCACACCTGGTCTCATCTGTTGAGTCAGGGCGTGTGTCGCATTCAGAGTTAACTCATCCCTCATCCCATCTGTTGGGAAGGGACACATGTGTAGCATGGGGAATAAACAGGAAGAATTAGAGATCTATGTGCATTCAAAAGGCCATGATCACATTGCTATTACAGAGACATGGTGGGACAGCGCACATCACTGGGATGTTGTCCTGGAAGGCTATGTACTTTTTAGGAAAGACAGGCCAGCAAGGTGAGGTGGAGGAGTTGCACTTTATGTGAGAGAGCAACTCAAATGTCTTGAACTCTGCCTAAGGGGTATGATGAACGAGTTGAGTCCTTATGGACAAAAACTAAGGGACAAGCTAACAAGGGAGATACTGTTGTGGGTGTTTACTGCAGGCCACCTGATCAAGAAGAGGAAGTTGATGAGGCTTTCTACAGACAGCTGGAAGTAGACTCACGATCACATGCCCTGGTTCTTAGGGAAGAATTCAATCACCCTGACATCTGCTGAGTGGGCAATACAGCCAAGCACACACAGTCCAGGAGGTTCCTACAGATCACTGATGACAACTTTTTGACACAGGTGATGGAGGAGCCAACAAGGAGAGGTGTGCTGCTGGACCTTGTCCTAACAAAACAAGAAAAACTGGTTGGAGATGTCATGGTTGGGGGCAGCCTCAGCTGCAGTAACCACGAGATGGTAGAGTTCAAGATTCTGTGTGGAGGAAGCCAGACAATAAGTAGGACTAAAACTATGGACATCAGCAGGGCCATCTTTGGCCTCTTCAAGGTCCTGTTTGGAAGAATCCCATAGGATAGGGCTCTAGAGGGTAGGGGAGTCCAAGAGAGCTGGCTAATATTCAAACCTCACTTCCTCCAAGCCCAAGACCAACGCAACCCTATGAGGAAGAAATCAAGTCAAGGGAGTACGAGGCCAGCATGGATGAGTAAGGAACTCCAGTCAAAACTCAGGTGGAAGAAGGATGTTTATGTAATGTGGAAAAAGGGACAGATCACCTGCGACGCTGGTATAAGGTATAAGGCAGCTGTAAGAGTATGCAAGGATGCAGTGAGGAAGGCCAAGCTCCATGTGGAAGCAAATCTGGCCAGGGGTATCAAGGACAACAAAAGGGCTTCTTCAAGTATATCAGCAGCAAAAGGAAGGTTAGGGAAAATGTAGATCTACTGCTGAATGAGGATGATGCCCTGGTGACAGATGGTACAGAGAAGGCACAGCTACTGAATGCCTCCTTTGCTTCCGTCTTTACTGCTAAGACTCAGGAATCCCAGGAATCCCAGACTCCAGAAATAGAAAAGTCTGGCAAAGGAAGATTTTCCCTTGGTTGAGAAAGATCAGGTTAGAGATCATTTAGGTAAACCAGACATCCACAAATCCATGAGCCCTGAGGGTATACACCACAAGTGCTGAGAGAGTTGGCAGATGTTATTGCTAAGCCACTCTCCATCATCTTTGAAAGGTCTTGGAGAAAAGGAGGGGTGCCTGAGGACTGGAAGAAAGCCAGTGTCACTCCAGTCTTCAAAAAGGGCAAGACAGACGACCCAGGAAACTACAGGCCAGTCAGCCTCACCTCCATCCCTGAAAAGGTGATGGAACAGCTCGTTCTGGACATCATCTCCAAGCATGTGGAGGAAAATAAGGTTATCAGGAGAAGTCAACATGGGTTCATCAAAGGGAAATAATGTTTGACCAACCTGATAGCCTTCTCTGATGGTGTGACTGGCTGGGCAGATGAAAGAAGAGTAGTGGATGTTGTCTATGTTGACTTCTGCAAGGCTTTTGACACAGTTTCTGGCAACATCCTCATAGGGAAGCTCAGGAAGTGCAGGATGAATGCATGGTGAGATGGAACATGAACTGGCTGGATGGCAGAGCTCAGAGGGTTGTAACCAATGGTGCAGAGTCTGGTTGGAGGCCTGTGGTGAGTGGGGTTCCCCAGGGGGCAAGAAGGAGGACTCGGGCAACTATAGACCAGTCAGTCTCACCTCCATCCCTGGGAAAGTGATGGAACACCTTATCCTTGGTGCCATCTTAAGACATATCAAGGATAAGAGGGTCATCAGGGACAGTCAACATGGCTTCACCAAGGGGAAGTCGTGTTTGACCAACCTCATAGCCTTTTATGAAGACGTAACAAGGTGGATTGACGATGGCAGAGCGGTGGATGTGGTCTTCCTTGACTTCAGCAAGGCATTTGACACCGTCTCCCACAGCATCCTCACGGCAAAACTGAGGAGGTGTGGACTGGATGATCGGGTAGTGAGGTGGACTGCAAACTGGCTGAAGGAGAGAAGCCAGAGAGTCGTGGTCAATGGGGCGGAGTCTGGTTGGAGGCCTGTATCTAGTGGAGTGCCTCAAGGGTCAGTTCTGGGACCAATACTGTTCAATATATTCATCAACGACTTGGATGAGGGAATTGAGTGTACTATCAGCAAGTTTGCTGATGACACCAAACTGGGAGGAGTGGCTGACACGTCAGAGGCTGTGCTGCCATCCAGCGAGATCTGGACAGGCTGGAGAGTTGGGCAGGGAAAAATTTAATGAAATATAACAAGGGTAAATGTAGAGTCTTACATCTGGGCAGGAACAACCCCAGGTTCCAGTATAGGTTGGGGAATGACCTATTAGAGAGCAGTGTAGGGGAAAGGGACCTGGGGGTCCTGGTGGACAGCAGGATGACCATGAGCCAGCACTGTGCCCTTGTGGCCAAGAAGGCCAATGGCATCCTGGGGTGGATTAGAAGTGGGGTGGTTAGTAGGTCGAGAGAGGTTCTCCTTCCCCTCTAGTCTGCCCTGGTGAGACCTCATCTGGAATATTGTGTCCAGTTCTGGGCCCCTCAGTTCAAGAAGGATAGGGAACTGCTGGAGAGAGTCCAGCGCAGGGCCACAAAGATGATGAAGGGAGTGGAGCATCTCCCTTATGAGGAAAGGCTGAGGGAGCTGGGTCTCTTTAGCTTGGAGAAGAGGAGACTGAGGGGTGACCTCATCAATGTTTATAAATATATAAAGGGTGGGTGTCACGAGGATGGAGCCAGGCTCTTCTCGGTGACAACCAACAGTAAGACAAGGGGTAACGGGTTCAAGCTGGAACACAAGAGGTTCCACTTAAATGTGGGAAGAAACTTCTTCTCAGTGAGGGTGACGGAACACTGGAACAGGCTGTCCAGGGAGGTTGTGGATTCTCCTTCTCTGGAGACATTCAAAACCCGCCTGGACGCCTTCCTGTGTAACCTCACCTAGGTGTTCCTGCCCTGGCAGGGGGATTGGACTAGGATTTTTTGACATCCCTTCCAATCCCTAACATTCTGTGATTCTGTGATTCTGTGGGGCAGTATTAGGTCCAGTCCTGTTCAACCTGTTCATCAATGACCTGGATGAAGAGACTGAGTGCACTTTCAGCAAGTTTACTGATGATACCAAACTGGGAGGACGGGTTGACACACCAGAAGTCTGTGCTGCCATTCAGTAAGACCTGGACAGGCTGGAGGACTGGGCAGAGAAGAACCTAATGAAGTTCAACAAGGGCAAGTGTAGGGTCCTACAGCTTGGGAGGAATAAGCCCAGGCACCTGTACAGGTTAGGGGCAGACCTGCTGGAAAGCAGCATTGCAGAGAAGGACTTGGGAGTTCTGGTTGACGACATGTTGACCATGAGACAACAATGTGCCCTTGTGGCCAAGAAGGCCAACAGTATCCTGGGGTGCATTAAGAAGAGCGTGACCAGTAGGTTGAGGGAGGTTATCCTCCCACTCTACCCTGCCCTGGTGAGGCCCCATCTGCAGTACTGTGTCCAGTTCTGGGCTTCCCAGTTTAAGAAGGACCAGGAATTACTGGAGAGAGTCCAGTGGCAAGCTACGAAGATGATTAAGGGCCTAGAGCATCTTTCTTATGAGGAGAGACTGAGAGAGCTGGGTCTGTTCATCCTGGAGAAGAGATGGCTGAGAGGTGATCTCATCAATGGTTATGAATATCTCAAGGGTGGATGTCAAGAGGATGGGACCAGACTCCTTTCAGTGGTGCCCAGTGATAGGATGAGGGACAATGGGCACAGGCTGAAGCACAGGAGGTTCCATCTAAACGTGAGAAGAAACTTCTTTGAGGGTGCCAGAGCCCTGGAACAGGCTGCCCAGAGAGGTTGTGGAGTCTCCTTCTCTGGAGATATTCAGAACCTGCCTGGACACATTCCTGTGTGATCTGATCTTGTGAACCTGCTTTAGCAGGTGGGTTGGACTAGATGATCTCCAGAGGTCCCTTCCAACCCCAACCATTCTGTGATTCTGTGTCCCTTGACGGGATTCACACACGTGTACTGATACTAGTCTATCTGTCATGTACGTACATATTCAGTAGGTCCAGTGATGGGAATATATGGAGCCTATTTCTTTCAAATGAAATAGCTGGGTCTGGTCTTTACATTTTGTGTACCAAACTGTAATGCACCCAAAATCTGAAAACACAAAAGCTGCAAAAGTAGTATACAAAGTCTGTCACAACATTAAAAAAATTAATTCTTGGGACAACTGTTTGTGGGAGTAACTGCTTGAGAAATCATGTAGTATAACACTTTCCAAGTTCTGCCAATACCAGTTTTATAACCCAGTGAGCATTTTTGTACTACAATCTTTTCTGCTGCTGTCTTATCTTATGCTTGACTTGCAAACCCTTTACGACAGATTTTTCTTGTTCTGAGTCATCGTAACGCCTAACACAATAATGTTTACTAAGCTGGCAAGACACTCTTGTAACACTAAACAACAATTTGTTGCTAGGTCTAATACACGCTGAGCCTCAAAACAAAGTGCGTACCTATGTGTTACTCCAGTTCTCCACTGATTTATGGTAGCATAAAGCTAGACTCAGCTTGAAAACACTGGACTCATTTATATTACTTCAGGAAATGAGGTTTAAGACAATGCTTCATACCTCTCCCAGTGTTGTCTAGCTTGGAAGTTCAGCATGAACTTCCCCATACCTCTGTTGTGGCTACATTTGAAAGGTTTTTTTTCCTCCATTTTGTTTGTCCGTTCTGTGTCTCCTGCTACCTACAAAACTGAGAGGAAATTCACTACAATGCAGGGAATCAGGAAAAAACTGTGTATGTATTAAGTCGCCAAAATAGGTCTTGATTAGGTCACTATTACATTGAGCAAAGACTCATCTTTAACTCTGTTTGACTGCAACGGAGGGTAAAGCTACTTAGCACTAATTTGAAGTACTTGGTAGATGGAAGGACCGGACCCTGCAAGCTTCATCTTACTGCAGGAGTCAAGAAGAGTTTGTGTCTTTAAACGCAACGGGGGCCAAACCAAACTCCCCCATGACACCACCCCAAACTGCAACCAACTTCAAAAAAACAGGTTTGCAATCCAGTGAAAAGAACGCTACATAAGTGAATTTAAATCAAAGGACTGTAAGAATGGAAACTAATGGGGATAAAGTGGGTCAAAGCATAACCCGGATAGCACAGCTTGTTTCCACACTGTTCAGAGGATTTCAACAAAATGTTTGCCTTTTGGAGGTACAGAGTTACTGATATTTGAGTGGGTATGAAAATAAGTATGAATATCATTTTTTAAATAGTTACGTGCTGTTTCAGAAACTAATACTTCCTACTTAGTTGAGGGTAACAACTTTACTATAAAAGAGGTGTGTGCTTTTCTTATTCGAAATTGTTACATTCTGTTACACTTTAAAAAGGAAAAAAAAAGGTAAGAGATTACCCTACAGGCATACCCAAGTCTCCAAAGAAGAATGTCATGCCAGCTCATTCTCCCTGATGTGACTAGGTTAGGAGATAACTTCTAGGTGAATGACATCCACCTATAATGATCACATTAAAGCAGAACTTATTAATTAAATATGAGGTCTGGTTTTATTCACTTCTGGTGTTAGTTGAACAACATATGGCATTTCTTTAATAAGAAAAAGGTATTTCTTGCCTCTTCTAGCAAAAGAAGAAAATATGTACATGCCATATTCTTATATAGGTATAAATCAGAATACCTTCATGGGTATCCAATAGAGTATAACTATTTCTAACTAGGAATAATATGCACCAAAACGGAACAGCCTTGTATGAACACAGAGTTTCTACTTGCTACAGAGAAAAACTCAAGTAATATTTTTTTCTGTGTAAAATATCACTAATTTTCAACTTGTGGTGTTGGAAAACACTTCCTCTAGACTATTTTTTTGAAGGCATGGACCAATTTGCAGATTCGCACAAGAATTTAGACTTCCAGTTCTGTGAGAGATAAGGTATTTTGCACCTAGTTTTCTTCAATAAATACTAATAACTTAAACAAGTTTTCAGACTCATTTTGAACTATATCAGCACACATTTTTTCCCACAGAGATCTTGACTGAAAATTCTCCATTGCTTCTATAGATAAATAATACTCATAGACAAATTCAAAGCCAATTTCATGTTTAGTTAATTTCTCTGATGGAAAGCAGTGTATCTGGTAAAACTGGCATGTCAGATTCCACTCTTGTTGATGTTGATTCAGAGTAATACAATGAAACCAATGGCAATTTTTAAATTTATAGCAGCATCCATGCAATCAATGTGTGACTCAAAGATTTTACTGCTACTCTTTAGGCAAGACTAAGTATAAATATAAAACCAGATCAAAAATCTCATTGACTGTATATTCTAACCCAAATGAATAAGCTAAGAGTCTTAATAGAGGAAAGCTGACCTCCACAACACATATCCCACACCCTATATCCTAGAGAAGTTTTGTAATTTTAGTTTTATCTCTGTGGCTTAATCTTATCTGTCATTTTAAAAACACACTTTGTAACAGTCTCATTTTTCTATGGACAATGGGCTCATTACTAAATCTGCTCACCATCTACTTACTTTATTTTACAACAGCGCACTGCTCCCTAGCTGCCTCCTCTAGTAATAGTCCATTTAAGTATAAACAGGCATAATTGATATTGCAATGAGATGCATAAATTAAATGGAACATTGCCTTTTGCTGGCTTTGGTAAAATGTGTTTCAGAACCAAACAGGAGTAACTTTTCTGACTGCCTTCCCAATCCAGCAACGGGATTTCCTAATACTCCGGAGTTTGTGTCACTAATACATCATCAGTTTAAAAACAAACAAACAAAACCTTCAAACAGACCACCACAAAAAGTCCACTAGCGGTGCCCATTAACACAATTCTAATATGTTAGTTTGATTATTTTATATATATGCACATAGATAAGAAGGCAGGTAGATAGATAGGTAGCTATATAGATAGATTGATTGATAGGTAGATAAATATATATATTCATTCAGCATTTCTAATTTGCAACAAATCAGGTGGGAATTATCTGTTTTAACTCTTTAGGGCATCTTGTAGTTACTCATGTAGACAAATTATTGTAAATGAAAATAAATTGCTCATTATGCCAGGTAGAAAAAGAACCTCAGTATATATATCTCTCATCTAATTTACTACTCCAAACAAAGTACAACGTTAGTGTTGAAATCTGACAGGCATTTTGCTGAGGGAATAGGAGCTTCGCATTTTGGTTCCTCACAACTGATGTCCTCTCAATGTTTTTTGAGTAGAACATCATTACCTTAGAGAGTTTCAGAAGAAAATATTTTAAGAAACTGCATGCTACTTTGCAATATTCATGACATCGTTTTCCATGAGCTTTCAGCCAGGCCCATCACTTCTTTCCTTTCTCTCCTCTTTTAGTTTGTTGAAAGGCTGACACTACTGAGGAGGAGGGTAACTGTAGTTGCTCACTAGATGAGAAAATGAAATTTTCTAACCTTGAAATTGAGATGCAGCTGAAATGGACTTGACTTTTACGTTCTCTCTTTTTTTTTTTTTAAACCAGTGGTGCTCCCCTGTCTAAAAGGACAAGTTTAATTTCCCTTCAATTCAGCCCTGTTAGCATGGCCCTGAATAGATTTAATAAATCCACCTATTATTTATTAAAGTCTTTTACAGTTCTCCACTCAACCAGCTCACATGGCATGTACTTTTAAAAAACAATTCTGTCACCTGGAATGAGAGGATGCAAATAATGGACAAAACAGGATCAGAGTGACTGCATTTAATGACTACACTCCCATAAGTGGGAGTTTATGTCGGGCATCACAAACATCCTGAAGTTTCACCACAGGTGAAATAAAGCACTGACTCACATGTGACTGCTCATCCTCACCTTAGTTAGTAACACCTTTAAATCAGAAAAGCTTTGTGAAACAAGGGGTCTGCACCTTGCTGTATTATTACAGGGCACAGCTCTTGAGAGAAATCCGTGAATCATTATGAAACCGAATCTCTTCTAGAGGTCAGAAAAGGCTCAGAACCACAAATGATACCATGTTACTACCTAATGCTGTATCATAAGTCTATTATGGAGATTATTCTTGGGCCACATCTTCTTCTGTGGCACTTTGGACCAGCAACAATCTTGTCCTTAGAATTAGTCACTTGTCAATATAAGGAGTAGGAATGTGGCTTCAAGCTTATTTGGCTCTTAAACTGCCACCAAAAACAAACAAAACCAAACAACAACAACAACAACAACAAAACGGGGTCAGAGGTTTTCCCCATGAGGTAGCACTGAGAGAAGGGAGAAGCTTTTGCAGCTTTTGCAGAGGTACTCAAATCAGAAATGAGCAGAATTACCTTGTGTACCAGTTAATTCACAGTGACAGTAAAGTTAATTTATTTCTGTTCAGTGGCTGTATTTCACATTCTGCATAATGGACGTGGCTACTGTTGTGCTGCATGCTGTTAAAAACAGAAGGGAGATCTTGCTGTAAGGAAAAAGGTGTTTCACTGGTTGTTTGAAAAGGGGCAACTCCCCTGTGCATGAAGAATGGAGGGTGTGTTTTGCCTGCGAGAAGCATCTTCTGTTAAATTCAGAAGTAAGAAGATAAAAACCTCAAATCACTTTCCAAATACACATTCTACCTAGCTGTTCTGATTTTAAGTTCAATACTATAGAATATTGTAATAAATTAAATCAAAATATGAGAAAATTATAGAAGTGGCCATTGTGTCCCTGCAAACAAAATGTGTTGAAAGCCACTCTCAGGTTTGAATTCACTTGAACTGGCTTTCAAAATAATAAGACGTCCGAAAACCAGAACGTAAGTGCTTAATAGTGAACTTTTAAGTTTTCTTTTTAAATAACTGAATGAAATGGTGGCTACATCATGTCAATCATGTTTGTTTACACTGCTCAGAGTGAAAGGTAAAATCAGTTCTAAGGTCAAGCTCTGAAATCTCCAGTTAAAATAAATAAAAGCTTCTTGCATCTACTTAAAAAGAGATGCTATTTTGAACCCATTTATTAAAGCTATTTATTTACGTATGTACTTGGCCTCTATTTATTGTGGATATTTCAGGAGTAAGTATATATATACCTTTTTAGCACCTTTTTTTGGTCAAGAAATTACCCTTAGTAAAGCAAAATTTTAGTGTTAGGATTTTTTGAGGTTTTTTAGGCTATTAGGATTTGGGAAGTTTTGCTGTACATGATTTCTTTTAATTAAAAAAATTACCAAGATTCAATCATGCACTTCTTTTTATAGGCAAGCAGTGGATGACACTGTCAAGAATGGTCAGTTAGGGCAGGTCATCCAGGACTGTGTGCAGGCAGATTTTGAATATCTGCAGGGATGGAGACTAAACAATCTCTCTGGGAAACCTGCTTCGCTCTTTAACCACGTTCATAGTAAAAAAGTTTTGTCTTGCATTTAAATGGACTTTCCCATATTTCAGTCTCTGCCCATTGCCTCTTTCCCTGTCACTGGGCATTACCGAGAAGAGTCTGGCTCCATCCTCTTTGCTCCTTCATCAGATTTTTATACAATGGATAAGATACTCCTGAGCTTCTAAATAGTGCCAGCTGTCTCAGTGTCTTCTCATTTTAGAGCTGCTTCTGTACATCATCTTTATGGCCCTCCTCTGGAGTCAGCCCAGTATGCCTGATCTCTCTCACACTGAGGAGCTGAGAACTGGACCCAGCACACCAGAGCAGAGCGGAAGCATCATCTTCCTTGACCTGCTGGCATCAGTCCTCCCAGTGCAGCCCTGGATGTTGTTGGCCACCTTTGTCACACACCATGCTGGGTCATGGTTAATATGGTGTCCACCATGACCTCAACCAGAACACGGTAATATTTGATGCGTTGTTTTTAATTTTATTTCTCCGCTCTTCTCTGTTAAAATCATTTTGTCCCCTCCCCATTGTACTTTCAAAAATATATTGAGATCAAAAATTTAGAAGTTCTAAAAGGAATAAATTTTATCAAATAAAGGGTTTTTTATGAATGTAGGCTGAAGCAATTAGCCCGTTCACTGTCTCCATGGACAAGAGTTTAGACTTCCTTTTCTTCACCTGTTACTGCAGGTCTCCAAGATTAACTACAATAATTTCACCTCTCCAAACATTCTTGCTAAGTGTTGAGAGGAACAGTTTGGAGAAAGCAAATACAGACTGGCACTATAAAAGCCAAAATAAATATGTTCACAATTTCTATAAAGTATGTGAATGTTGGGGTTTTTTTCTTCCCATAAGCACATACTATTGTGACATCAGAATACACATCTTGATTTAGGGATACAAAAATACTAAAGAACTTCTAAATTTTGAACATCTCCAAAGGCTCAATTGTCAACAGAAAATTAAGGAAACTTAGGTTTACAGTCCTGCAAGATGGGGTTTGGATTTGGCTCAGCATCCTTTTTTAGAGAAAAAATGGGGAATTATTTTGAAATTTTCTTCCAACGTGCCTAGGGTTTACAAGAAAGAGGAGAGTTGACATATAGAGCTTTGACTTTGACCTATATCTTCTCTCTTTCTGCATCTTGCTCTATGCTACATCCCCAATAGAGTTTGAAGGTTTATAAACTCAAGTACTAATTTATATTACTCTTTGCTGCATGCTCAGCTGTGCCTATCAGCCTATTAAGAAATTAATAGGGTCTCAGTATCTGTCATTGCTAATTTTAAACGGGAACAAGGACATGCCAAGCCATAACACTGATGCATTTGAAAATATGTTAATTGTCTTTCTCATTATTCAGTCTACTTAGCTACTTTCCAATACTACTTTCCTAAATACAAGCCATGAGAGATATTTTAACATTTTAAAAACCATATCTGAGTTCATTAGAAATGCCAGAGTCTTCCTACTAATTGAAAAATAGGTTTCATGAGGATTTTTGTAAAGAAATCACCAATCAGAAATTAATGTGCGTTTGATACAAATATCGACTGCTTTTCAACCTCAATTACTAATGAAAATTAGCTATCTGAACTCAGCAGAAGTGCTAACTATCTTTCAGTACCAGCAGTTCTCAACCTTGGTTCAGAACAGCTGCAAACTGTTCAGTCACACTTCTGTTGCAAAATATCTGTTGTATTTGCAATATGGGAAGTAAGCAAGGGAGAATATTTTTCTCCCCAGCAAGCCTGAGTGATTCCTACTACTGCTAATATAGGCGTTCTTGTACAATAATGACTCTGTATTCCCCTCAGACTGCAAATGGACAGCCTTACAGAGTATCAGTGTATATAAGGAAGCATAATGAATATTTATTGTGATTTAATGCATCATTTTCCGTTTTCTCTGTGGAACCGTGGAATACTGGGTCCTACTCCATTTTAGCTTTTGGGAGAACAGTGATTGGGGGCTTTATGGATGTGCATGGAATAATAGCTTTTTTGACATTTAGATGTCAAGTTCTCCATTCTGTTATTTCTTTCATGGGCTGCAATATCTTTTGGACTGCCTGAGATCTTACATACACACATTTAAAAAAAAATAATTTTTAAAAAAAGTTATTTTTCAATTGATGGAGAGACATGACAGTCTTTCATGGATTAAATTAGGAAATACCTCCCTAATAGTGAATGCGAGCAAGAGAGGGGAAAAGGCGGGGGGGGGGGGGGGGGCGGTGCACGCAGGTGTCCAAAAGCAAATCATTTTCACCACTTATATTCTCTTTAAAATGAATGACAATCATTGTATGGGCTATAACTCCTTTGTCTCTACTCCTCACCAAGTTTCTGTAGCCCACCCTTCTCCGACAACAGAGGAAATTATTTATCCAAGAGATGCAGATAAATCCCACTTCTTAGCATACCAAACCATACTCATTTTGCACATATTCATGTACAAAATACTCCAGATCACAAGACAAAGACAAAAAAGAATTTTTAAAAATGTCATCTGAGGAAGAGCTGGAAGAGGAGGATGTAGATTTAGAATTTCAAGTTGAGGGAATTTTGCTCCTGCAAGTTGTTCTCAAAGGAAATCAGTATCTGTAACATAGAAACTCTCTGCAACTTAAGCATTTAGGCTCAGATTTTCAAAGAAACCTTTGGGTGATCTGGCACTCAAATGCAACCAAGTTGTATGTAAGCTATCCAATAGTTTCTCAACAACTCCCTGTGCTGTGAGAGAAAAGGGATGCTCTGCATGTCTGTAAAAGTAAGCCTAGAGTTCAACATTATTTTTAGCAGAAAATAGGCAGAAAATCCAAATGTATAAATACTACAGTCCATGTAGAGGTATGCACCTTTGCAGCATTGTATGGCACTGTTCTGAAGGAAGAAGAAATTCCTAAAAATCAGGAGAAAAAGAAGCAATTGGCCATTTTACCTGTGGTCTTAGTCTAGCAGCAATCCCGGCAGACTGAGACAGTTCAATCTGAGGCCATGACAGTAAGAGCTGATGAATTTACAGCTGCTGGAGAGCAGTGTGTTTAGGGGCACTCCTAAGCCCAACCAGACAGTGCTGGTGACTTGTATCTGAAAAGCTGTAGCATCCTAGTTGTTATGCCTTAGCTTGGGAAATAAAGTGTGTTAGAGGTTCTTATAAAGCTGATCTGAAATTGACTCTAAACTGCGTGTTGGATCCTGGTGAGAAGGGCTGAACCGTTCCTACTCAATGTGGAATTCAAAGGGAATTTCTGCCTGACTGTACAGTGACAGCGAGCATCAAGCACCGGCAAAGGATAAGGCTTGTACCAGGTGCTGCTAGATGGTCTCTCATGTCCCATGGCTTTGGAAAGCCTACAGACAGATTCTTGCCCCATAGGGGCATTCCTCTATGAGTGGTCCTGCTGGACCTCTAAATGAACCCTAGTTCAAGACCTAAAGTTAGCCCTGAGCTGTGTGAAACTAAACACATACTTCATTTTCTCAATCTATAAAGAGGAGACAAAAGAGAAAATCTTGTGAAAGAGGAAAAATTCCCTATGTGTGCCTTACCAATAGATAAAAATGGCTGTGGCTTGACTTAGTTTGGCTCCCTTTCCATCCTTTAGACAAAAAAAAAAAAAAAAATCAGAACTTCTCACTTGTTATACATCAAAATGTTTCTCTCCTCATCCCCACAATGCAGGCATGAAATAACTCTGGAGGCAAGGTCTCTGGGATACTCATTGGACCACCTTTATAAAGCCACATTACACTAACAGACACATAATTTTACATAAAGTCTTGTCTCCAGTGAAAAAGTGAAAGATTTTTCTCTGATTTCGCTGCATCCAGGGCTCCACACTCTTAATTTTGGTAGCCCCTGGCACATTTAGTGTTCTGGTTGGTATGTGCTTTAGTCAATTTTTAAGCAGCAAGAACATACATTTGTGTCAAAGAACAAGCTGCATCCAGTAACAGCAGTGACTTTATATCAGGTCCCCAAAAACTGATTCAGCTGCAGTCCAGGCCAGCTATAAGGCAATCAGCAGCACTGACCTATGAAAGACAAAGTCATTAGAACACTGCAAACCAAAGGAGCCTAATAAAGATGTGAGGACAATGAAAAAGGAATCAGAAGCATTAAGGGATGGAAGACAAAAGAAAACACAGATCATATCTCATATCTGTGCCACACATCGTATTAATACAAAGAAAAAACTCACTACAAATCATTCCTCATTTATTTTCCTTGTACACAACAGATGTCTAATATATTTGGTCACTGATCCCCTGCAGTGATGAAGCAGTACAAGTACTCGTAAGAGTGAATATAATGGCAGGGACACTTTGAGTCTCCTCCAAATTGAAAAAATCTGTGTTATTTGAAAAAGAAAGAAAAAGAATACATATATTCATGTTTCATAACGTTTAAACATATGTCAGGAAGCAACATTTACTTAGATTTTATTGGTTTTTTTCCTTGCTCTGCTCCTGATTTGCTGTGACATTTTGGTCATGCCTTCCAGGCATTCTTTACCCACAGATGAAGTGAGCTTGTATGGGATACACCAAGCTTTGTGAGTACTGGTTTCTTGAACTCTCTGGATCATGTCTAGTTCTGTTATTCCTTTCTCTCAAGCTGATACCATATGGGTACACCAGCAGTCAAGGGAGAGGGTAGAGCCTCATCCTTGCTAACCATTTGTTCCTTCTCTAGGAGGCAGCAGAGAACAAAATAGAGCCTCTCAAAGAGGTAAGGGAACAGTGTGGCAGGATTTTACATGGAAAGCTATGTTGGACCTGAGCTGTATGTGCCATTCTAAAATCTGCTTTTCCCACCTATGGCGCCCAGCAAGCAGGAGAGGAAACAAAGCCAGGAAAGTGTTATTTTCTATTTCCACAGTTACTGGTGAGGAACATGTGTTCTTCACATGCTCCACTTCATACCCAGACAGTTCCTCATGAAAAGGAGGCTCAATGTAATAGTAACACTTGTTATTATTTATTGACCACTGGTGAGTTAAAATGAGCACTTAACCTGTGCTGATATTCGAACTGCCATGTCTTCCACGGGTCCCTCTCCAAGGTCCACATCCCTCTGTGGACACGATTTCTTGTAGCACTGGTGCAGCTTAATATTAACCAAGTACATGGGGCTCAATAATATAATTTAGCTTTCAGATTTTACATTTATAAAGCATGCTGATATTCTCTGATCATAGAATCTCACAGTTACATGCAAAATACATGAGATATTATTTAATCTCAGGTGCAATCACATTTTTTACAACATGGCTACAGGATGTTCCATTTCTTCCTCAGATGCACTATTGTTGCATGTTTTTAGCTATAGTAAAAGTATGCTCTTGAGATGCAGTGTTTCAATTTGCAGTATGCAAAGTCCAATCACAAGCTCAGTAATAAGGAGCAAATTAACTCCTCATACCCAAGATGTGAGGCAAGGGATATGTTTTCCAGGAGTAGCATCACCTGGGACATCAAATTAGAAAGAAGAAATTAAAGCAGCTCCTCACTACCAAGGCTGCATTAAACCAAGCTGTATGAGAGAGAGCTTGCAGCTGTATTTTATTGCACATAATCAGCAGTTCTGACAGGACCCAAAGTGTTTGTTCAAATGAGAGGAGAATATACCATAAGAAGTCCAGGGAGGATACAAGGGAGAGGGGAGGAGAGAGGAATGTGCTACTAACATCATTTTTGGTTGCTATTCCAGCACCCGCATTAACAGTTAAGATTTGCTGTTGACAGAGACATAGAAATAACTAGAGAACTGGCCATGTCCTACCCCCATAGAGCACCAGCACTACCGTGACGTTGCTTGATTCGTATTGTTCGTGTTACAGAAACTGCAGGATGCCCCAAAGGAAGTTGGGGTCCCACTGAGTGCAGTGGGATACACAAAAAAAAGCCTGCCATAGGCCATGCATGCAGGGGTTGCCAGATGCAAAA